>NC_067132.1:17166849-17468806 GCF_021347895.1 Acanthochromis polyacanthus | reverse complement strand
GTTACCACCAGATACCCCCAAGAATATGACTGAGCGGAATCAGTTCTGTAAGGAAGTTGTTTTTTCTCTTTGATATCCAAAAGCAAACAGACCTATAATCGAAATTATATTTTAAAAAAATCAAAGATTTCTGTGTGCAGCCTTGCAAGAAAGCATGTTCATGTTTATATCTGTGTGAGGAAGACAGCGTCACCCTGAATACATTAAATTACAACAGGTAGCATCCAAGCTTAGTGCTGTTTGTCCTTTGAATGCACTTAATGTACACATATACTTAAGAAAGACTAAGCGTGTGTGTGTTTGTGTCTAGATGTAGACCAGAGGCAGAAAAGGTGATTAGTGAGCTGATGCGATTATGCTCTGTCCATGGTATTAGTTGATTAGTAGACTTATCTGAGGATTATAGGCCTTTTGGCTTTCACTGATAGAGCAAAACAGAAAGCCAGGCAAAGATGAAAGTCGCTCTGACGTCATAATTTTCTTTTGAAAAGCTAAGGCAGGATTTTTTTTTTTCATTATCATTTAATTGTGGCCTGATAAGCTTAAAAGCGAAGTGTTCCATTCCAAACATCAACATGTTTTTACTCGTATACACTAAACGGAGAAGCTTCCACCTCGGGGTCATTATTTATAAGCCCACTCTCTGTAAAGTCTCCTTTTTAAACTCTTCCTCGCCAAACTCTGGTGAGCAGAGGAGCTTCTCTCTCATCCATCACCTTGGCATCTCCACTGGTCCTCCCACACTTTCCCTGTGTGTCCGTCCGGCCCGGAACAACCCTCCACCTTCTCCTGCTCATACACATTCAGTGCTTCCATTATCTCCCCTCCTTTCCCATGAATAAATTGAATGCATCAGTGTGTTTGAGGACGCCGCGATAGGTGTCGTCAGACAAGGAGGACGACAAGGTGATTCTGAGGAGTGACGGGAGTTTAAGGCCTGTTTTGACACGGCAGGTTTGGATCGTGAAAAGGCACGTCAGGAGAGCTGCGAACACATCAGGAGCTGCTGCTGCCTTTAATGTAGCTGCGAGCCGTTTTCAGATGAGCATACAGTAATTGCATGGATTCCTCACTTGCAGGAGGTCTCCACCTTTCTGGAGGTCATTTACATATTATATGTACGCAAAGGAGGAACTCTGGCTCAGTGGTTCCCAGCCTTTGCTTGGTGATGTACCCCAAAGTACCCCTGCCATCAAGCACACATGTTCCATATTCAACTAAAAAACATTCACTTATTATTACATTAAAGTGGATATACAATGCCCAGAAGAAGTATTCGACCTTTGGATGGTTTTCCATTTATCAGTCAATTTTATTTGACTTTTTTTTTTTGCCAGGAATTTAAAAAAAAAACGCAAAAAAAGAAGAAAGTACTGTCAGTTTAATAAAATGTAAATTCAATGATTGCATAAGTGTTTCACCAGTTGCTAGAAGTCATGCAATTAGTGAAATGGAGATCATCTGAATGCAGTGAATGTGTCTCAAGTGATTGTCGTATAAATACACCTGGAAGGTGTATCTGGAAGGTTCAGTCACTAAAATTACACCATGAAGACAAGAGAACACTCCAAGCAACAGTTATAAAGGGTTATTGAAAAGCATAAGTCACACATGAACATTTTCAAGTCATGGAATATCCTGTAGAGTACAGTTAAATCCAAGGGAGGGAATGGAGACCTTGCATAAATCTACCCAGAGAGCGCTGACCTCAAAAACTGAGTGACTGGACAAGAAAGAGGCTAGTAAGGGAGGCCAACTGTGAGTCCTCTGAAGTTTTATGGGAAAGCTGCTCATTTTAAATCTCAGCTACAGTTAACTGGGCATGTGCAAGACTCTAAAGTATACAGGAAGGTTCTTTGTCCTAATGAGGCAAACACTGAGGTTTTTGCTAATCACACAAGATGCTACATTTGATGGACACCAAAAACACACCATGAACACTGGTGAGCATGGTGGTGGCAGCATCATAATGCGGAGATGCTTCTCAGCAGCAGACTCTGGAAGGCTTGTCAAGCTAGAGGGTGAAATAAATGCAGCACAGCACAGTATCGGGAATTCCTGGAATCTGTAAGAGAACTGCGACTTGGGGATTTGTTTTCCAGTGAGACAAAACCTGAAGCATACAGGCAAAGCTACACAGAAACAGCTTAAATACAACAAGGTGAAAGCTCGGGACTGGCTGAGTCAGAGCCCAGACCTCAATTCAATTGAGAATTTGTGGCTGGACTTGAAAAGGTCTGTTCACTCATGATCCCTATGCACCCTGACAGCGCTTGAGCAGTTTGCACAGAAGAATGGGGTAAAATTTCAGTGTCCAGCTGTGCAAGGCTGATTGAAACCTATTCACACGGGCTCAATGCTGTAATTGCGGTCAAAAGTGCATCTTCTAAATAGTGGCGCAAAGAGGGTGAATACTTATGGCATTTTATAATTATTCGTCATTGCTTTGTAAAATCGGTTTTCATTTTGACATGGAGTCTTTTTTTTTGTCAATTCTTGTCAAAAAAAGATGAACTTAACCATGATTCAGTGTTGAAGGGGCACGGATACTTTTTGTAGGTACTGCATGTAGCTACAATATGTGTTTTCATACAGTTTGCAGGATTTACTTAGTTTGATGAAGTTCTACGATTTTTAACTGCGCTGGGTGCCTTAACCATTTTCTCCTACTTTTAGCTGTTTACTTGGTTAACAGTTTCTGTTGTTTTTCCAGCACTTTGACTAATCAATTGTAAACTGCAAATCCATTAGCTAACTCGCTACTCAGCTTGATTGCCAGCAGGTTTTTCTCACACATTTTAAAGTGTTGCTGTTGGGGGTGCTGCAGCTCACTGAACATGTGGACACATTTTAATCATTTTCAATTAATCCAGCGTTACCGTTTCGTCAAATCAGGTGAGCTTTTCTGACAACTTTTCCCACTAAACCCAGGGAGCCGCACAAACACCTCTGGTTTTAAATCAGTGCCTCAGCAGGACCTCACGACATCTAACAGTACGCAATCTGTCTTTAAGTGCATATTTAGACACACGTTCAGTGAGCATAGCGAAAGATCAGCTGTTTTTTTGAAATATATTTTAGTGGTACTGATGCCATTATTTCTTGGACGAAGAGTTTGGATCTGAATAGAGCAAGAAATCAGGTTTTTGGACCATGATGGCTGGCTGTGTTTGCTCCCTGGCTGTATCACTGTGTGCATGATGAATATCCAATCAGCACAGTCAATTTGCTGAGTCATGCTCGGGTTGCTTTCAAATACCCTGCGGGTCCGGGGGAATAATTAAGGAACATAGTTTCTTTTCCCCTTTGAGGTTTATTCACCTATTTGTTTATTTCTTTGCCTCAGTTAATGGGGAACCTGGCAGTAAAGAAGTGTGGCGCCTTTATTTTAATATTTTTCACATCTGCTTTTTATTTATCTGGAAGCGTCTCAGAAACACCTCCCCGAAGTCTTGTTTGCAATAATTGAAAATAATAATTCAATTCAAAGAAGTCAAATGTGTTTTGTTGGAAAGGAAGTGGAAGATGTGGCGTCGAAAGGAAAACAGCCTTGATCACTTTGAAACAAAATTCAGCCCCTGAAGAGTTCCATTTAATAAAACCCTAAAATAGACGTTTCAATCTCCAGAAACTACAGCATCTGCCAAGACAATGTATCTACTTTCTGCCATCTTCCACTTCTACTCCCCTAATGTTATTCACTCTTTTGCATTTGAGTGAAACTGCTGTGTTCTCTGAGTTTGCTGATGCATAGAAATGAGTGCACTTTAAAGTTTGTGGAGTTGAAAAAGCGAGACGTCACGCCTGTCGGAAATGGTTCAATTACCAGCTCTAATATTGGGAAGGCAAAAGGACATGAATGCTTGTATTTTTTGGTGTTCTCATTTTTTTTTCTCCTGCTTTTTCCACACGCACTCTGTCTTTCTCTCCCTCTCTCCACATTTTATTGTGCTGCACAGTTTAGTGCCATAGCATTAGCAATTCTAATGAAATGGAGCGCTGTTCTTAGTTTGATCGGCTGGGAGTGATACGAGGGGGATTTTACCGAGAGGTAGCAAGTATCAAAGGCACGGGGACAAGATGATGGAAGAACAGGATAACGCGATCTTATCTGCAACAGGCAACTTGGAATACTGTAGATGCAAAACCTGAATCCCATGAAAAATTCATTACAACCAGGTAAAATTGAGTTCAGCTGTTCCGGTTTCTTCCCGGTGGATGCTTGGGAAGCTTTCAATCTCAGCCATCAGTGCACATTATCCAGATTTAAACGAGCAGATCCAGTCTTTAGGCTGCATTGGATTCATGCTTTCTCACTTAGAGCGTGTTGTTGCTCCGGTGAATTCTTTACTACGCAGAAGACACAATGATGCATGTCGGCAGTCGTGCATAATCTGTAGTTTGTGGCACATCCAGCCTCTGTTTCTCTGTTAGTGAGGATGCCTTCTAGGTTGTCACGCTTTGAGGAAAGAAGGCGCAGACAGGTGTGCGTGTATGTGTGTGTCAACATGCTTGCATGAATAGCTGCTTGTGTACCCGGGTCTGCTGCTCTCTCTGTCAGCGTGTGAGGCTGGCCTCCCTGCCTGTCCTGTCTGCTCCGGCCCAGCAGCTGCCACCCCAGGCCAGATAGGATGACATGACCTTCCCTGGTAATGAAAAGGCACTGACAAATCACTGTCTGCTTCTCGTAGGGATAGCAGAGGAGGAGGGATGCTGACACCATCATCTCTCTGTGTTTTTATTGTTATTTTGTGTGTGTGTGTGTGTGTGTGTGTGTGTGTAAGTGTGTCTACATTTGTGTCCAAAAAGCGTGGCTCTCGTCAGGGGTCTGGCACCGCACAACAAACGCCACTGTTTCTGACTGAGAAGATGATGAGATCTGCTTCACCCTCTCTGTCGGCAACTGGGCTCCCTGCCTCCGTTTTTTTTTCCAGCCCAAATTGGCCTTGGTTGAGGAGAGGGATTGTCTTGGCAAAGATGTGAAAAGGATATGCCTGGTTGCGCACCAGTCGTTTCAGCAATCTATTAAGTACAACGCGGTCCCCCTTTTCTTAACCTGCAGTGGGTTGTTTTTTTTCCTCAGGCGTGGATTGAGCTGCATTTAAAACCTTAAGCTGGAGCCCTTATTGTGTTTTTTTGTGAAATTTCAGGGAGTGGTGGAAAAGAAAAGACTAGCAGACAGAGGTGTGTATGTATGACTCACCTGTTATGGCTGGTGTTTTGGTCTCATCCTCACACCCACACCGGCCCCTCTGTGCTTCCTCCTGCAAGCTGTTCCCTTAACTCGCGCAGGAAAATGCTTTTTCGATGTTTTCCTTCTCAGTGTCTTCCTTTAGTTGCGCACCATTTCTCTTCACACTCCTTTTTTCTTTGGAAAGCAGACTTCTCTCTCTGTGGCTTCGACATGCACTCACACAGTCACTTGACATTGATTGCCAGGCTGTCTGGGTCATGTTTTATATTCAACGTCGTGGTGAGTTAGCAGTGCGTCTCTGAACCCCATTCCCTTTGGTGGCATCATGACTTGTGCGGCTGGCTACACACACACACACACACACACACACACACACACACACACACACACACACACACACACACACACACACACACACACACACACACACACACACACACACACACACACACACACACAGAGAGAGAGACACGCACACACAGCTTCTGCCTCTTATGAATGATTTGCACAGCTTAACATCATATTTGCTAATACGAATTTCAGCACAAACAACACTGGAGAAAATGATCTCTTTGTCAATTTTGGCAACACAGCCCTGGAAGAAAACAATCCAATTTTAATTTCTTAATCAAATTTCAATTAACCTCTGTAGGGGAATTGATTTGCAACATCTGAAATACACCGACGCGCAGCAACCTATGTTATCAGGTCCCATATATGCTGTAGGTTAGAGTTGATTACAGCGTTGTGTTAGGTTTTGCACCTCCTGAAATATTGATCACTGGCCACTTCCTCCTCGTTTGGTGCATGATCAGCAGCCTGCCAGCCACTTTATCCTCAGCCTACCTCTGTGTGCACATCTCCAAACAGCATTCTAATATATTATTAATGGTCTCACAGTTGCACAAGAACGGCCCCTCTCCACCCACAAGTATCCATTTCTCCCGCTCGGTGCGTTTAACCAATATGAAGTGCAGAACAAATTGGTCCAATTAATTTAAATTAAGGTGGTGAGGGAGGATGCGGGAAAGAGAGATGACAGCAGATATTCTAAGAAGACGAGACAGTGAAATGAAGTTGTTTATCAGAGATGAAAGGCTGCTTTTATATCGCATCTGTTAATATTGTCCGGCTTCCTATTATGATTTTTTTATGTGGTATTCTCTGAGAAGAGCTTGAAGATCATTTTGTTCTCATAATTGTCATTCCTTTATAAAGATATTACCATAGACAGTAGCTAAGCAACAGTTGTGCTGCAAGTGTAAGAAACAGTGTTGTATGTTTTTAGTTGGGAGGCTCATTTAAATCCACCTCGTCAACTTATTTTATTCCTGCACCATTGATTCTATCTCCCCCCCTCTTTTTTTTCTCCCTCCCTCACAGGAAACGGCCTGACGATGACGTTCATCCCTCGAGCACAGACGTTCCCCAGCTTTCTGTCTGATGAGCCCGACCAGGAAGAGAGCCAGCACCAGGAAGAGGCACCATCGCCCTCTAGTGGCTGTGAATCGAGTTGCAGCCTCAGACCCCTCCAATGACAGAGAGCTGCTCGACCAACACTGGACACTTTACCCACTACTGTAGAGACGATGTAGAAATATGTATAGTGACATGTGTAATATATCATTTCCTGGGGATACTTACAAACAATAGTGTCAACTGTAGAGCGAGTGGTACATGACAAGGATCCTGAGGAGGATTGTGTCCTTTCTTGTATTGTTGTGTGACAGCAGAAGTAGCTTCAAAGATTGCACCAAAAATCCTTTAAGCGTAGTTTTAAAGCATTTTATGTTATAATTTTCCTGCTAAAGCCAGCATGATGCCCACATCTTCTCTTTTTTTTTTCCTTTTCAAATCACTGCACTACAATTTACAAAGAGTCAACACGCTGAGGTTCACTGTAAAACAATGTCAAAAAAAGGCTTTCCTTCTGAAATTGATGAAACCACATCAGGCTCGTTCCCGCAACGTGCAGCATCAGCAACCAATTCGAGAGAAACTCCACCGGTTTTGACACATTATAGTACTCCCACACTTACTGCACTCAGCTTTCTCTTAAGAATGTGAAACTGATCAATGCCTTACACAAAAACAGCTTGATGCTGTAGGCAGTGATGAATCAGCTTAAAGCCCTTAACCGGTTACAACCAGCAAAAAGGAAAAAGTCATTCAGAAATGGGCCTCGAGGATGTAGGAGTGGACTGTCACGTCAGAAATGATAAAAAGCCACCTTCTCACAGCCTCTGCTTTAAACTGCCAACCTTACCTTTCACTGGAGCAATTTGACTTTAATAGCTTCCTCGCTCCTCTTCAGCCTCAAACTGTATATCTGATAACTGGTTCATTAGCTAAAGGTGGAAAGAGAGAGACCTAATGGGCTGAGTTATGTAAAGCAGAGCTACATTTGGCATTAATGGCTCTAAGAGGTGCACTGTGGCAATAAAACATCATAGTAATGTTATTTTTCTGCCGGTTTATCAAAGTTCATACAAAATTTAACATTATACGAATCTTAGAATCAAGGAAATATGTGCTCAGTTAAATGTACAAAATCAGCCAAAAATCATTAGAGCAGTAGTTATTGGCTATCTTGCTGAGACTTAAATTGGAGGGTTGATACCGTGTCTCTGTAGTGAAGAGCTAGCCTAGCCCCTTGTGAAGGCAGCAAAATCTATAAACCAGCACCTGTAAAATCACAACCTGCTATTTTTACAGATACGTTTTTGTACAGATTAAAGAAATAGGATGTAACATGTTAATTAGTGATCTTTAGAGGTACTGGTTTGTGGAATTTGTTACCCACAGAGCCAGGCTAGCTGTTTGCTATTGTTTCCGGTGTTTGTGCTAAGCTACCTAAGAGAAGTTGTTGGCAGGAGAGTCATAGTGACTGTGCAGATCATAGATTGTATGTAAAAGATGGATGTAGTGACCGTGATATTACCCATTGGGTTTTTTTGGGGGGTGGATCTGACCGAGAATATGGGGATATTAGTGATACTTGGCTTTATCACCCATTTTGCTCTCAGTGGTGCCACAATATACAAAATGAACACCATTGCTGTATTCAAAGAGTCTTGAAACAAGTCATTGAGATCATTGACTCATTCATAAAATGTTTACTGAAATGACAGTTCAGGGAAGAAGTAGAGTCATTTTCTCATAGACTTTTATACAATCAGACTTGTTTTCACAACCAGTAGAGTCGCCCTCTGCTGGTCATTGGAAGGAATGCAGCTGTTGACACTTCTATATCATCTTTTATTAACAATCTATGATGGTAATGCGGTACTGATCTTCTCAAAAACAAACAAAAGAATGTAATACTAAAAACAAAATACCAAATTATAAGGAAACATTACATAAAACATACAATTTCTGACCCACTGGCCTGACAAATCAACTTAAACTTCTTATTTTTAAAAGAAAGTCAGATGCTTTATACAGTCCTGCTTTCCATCCACGAGAAACAGTATAAACATTAGTCGTCACAAAAGCTGAAAACCTATAACATAATCCCATTCCTTTGTGTAGCATGACTGAAATGTGTCAGTGAGAATGTGACCGCTGTGATGAGAATGTTCTCTGCATTGTCCTCTTAGAGTAAGAAGTGCCTTCCGACACAGACCGCCGAGTGTGAGATATAACCAAAGCAGCGACTTTGGGCTTTGAGTTTACCACTGTTGAGAGAATAGTTAATGCTGTACCTTCAAAACAACTTCAGAAAGTCTTACGTTTTCTTACAGTATTGTAGATTCAGCTGTTAAAAGCCATGTCACAGCTGAAAAAGAGTAAAATGCTTGTTGCCCTTTAGTGGCGGTCACCAGACACAAATTCATCTCTTGTGGTAAAACCAGCTGTTCTTTTTGATTCACCAGTTTTCCATCATATTTTATTTTTCAAAACCCAGCCATTACAGCAACAATAGTGTAATCAAAAGGGGTTCCAGTGACAATCAGTTTTAGGCAGCAAAGCAGTCTTTCAGTGTCAAATGTAATCACTCATTTCAGTGTTTTTTTTTTCCTGTTCCTGATGTCGTTTTGTTTCAGGTTTATGTCTGGAAATGCGGTAGATATTAGATTTAGAAAGAACTGGAAAAGAACAAGGACTTATTTTGTGTTAAAATTAAGTTTTGCAGTAGTCACTTTATTTTGTTATTTAAAAAAAAAAAAAACATCCTTGATATTCGTTCGAGCCTCAAAGTGCCCATCCACACAGCGGTTGTTAGTCTGCATCAGAGCCCGTTGAGACGTCGACATGTGGCCATATTTACGCCCTAGTTGTGTTGAGTCTTAGCTCAAGTGTGGTTAATAAATGTACGTGTAATTGTTTCACTACATTGGCAGCCGTACTTACAGAGATGACTGGAGAAAATACTAGTTGATTGTTTAATTATTATTCATTGTTTTGGTTGTTCATTGTAGCCATTTGTCCGTTCGTAGAACTGTCATGTATATTTGTTATTATTCCGAAATGATTGTGTCCGACATGTTTTGTGTTCTGTTAGATTATATGTTTATAGCACTTTGAACACACGAGTGTAGGACTACAGTTTTCACTAAATGTACATATGTAATGTTTTTGATGATTTAAGAGAGGTAATAAATTGAATGTTCTATCATGTATCAGCATTTTCCTTCATGTCAGAAGGCAGTGTAGGTAAAACCATTGCGTTTTCTATATGATTTTAAGTAGTCTAACCTATATTTTTTAGTTTTTTAATTAGTCAGGTAGTGTAGTATAGTATGTAGTAGGACAGGTTTTTAACCCTAATACATAAATTAGACATACATTTGTATAGCAAATGATATTATTGGGACATAAGTTTAATATTTAAGCTGGTTTTATGAATTTATAATCTTATTTCTCTATGGGAAAGCACTGCAGCTCATCATCTGTTGTTTTAAGTGTGTCTTATTAATAAAAGTGACTAAAATTAGGATTCTTGTTGAAAGTTACATCAGAAGATTAATAGATAGTCCAGCAGCTCAGTGGTTCCATTAGATTTTGGGTAAAGCCTATAAATGCAAAAGCAGAAAAGTAACATTCCAAAATTTTTTTTAAAAAAGTGTAAAAATGGCAATTAGTGGCATTATGGAGGAATTTCTGATGGACTATTTATTAGTTAGCCACAGTTACCTCCCCTGTTTGAATGGTAACCTCACTGTGAACATGATTCTAGGAGTTGAGAAGGCACAAGACCGCCTGCAAAACCACAAATTGTCATTTTTTACACTTTGGTTTTGTGTGCAGATCATACAAATGGCATATTATGTGCTACTTAGTAAACTGGTAGGCAGGTTTTGGTTTCGCACTGGAGCCTGTGGGAAGCCCAGAATTGCTTATGTTCAGCACCAAATCTTAAACTTTGGAAACACATTCTGGAAACAGGAGTGGAGTGAACACTAGTTTACCAGAAAGAGCAACCAGTGCATGCATGGTGAACTAACACTTGCTTCTTTAGGTGCATTGCGAACATAATGAAAATTTTCTAATTAAAACACATTTTTCCTTTAAAATAGGGAAAATAAGTCTAACAGGGCAAATCTATGAGTCACTGTGAGCTGCCAATTATCTATTAAAAATTAAAAGCCATCAATCAAATCTGTAAACATACCGTAATAGTAATTGCTCAAACACCAGAGGGCCTGAATTTAGCTTGTTGAAAAAACATCAGCTTAATAGTACCCAGCAGCTCTTGGAGGTCTATTTCAACTTCCCTCCTCCTGCTTTGCGTTGAACGTAGCCAGGGCTGTGGCACTTTGTTTCTATTCTTTGTATTATGCTACCTGACTGTCGCCCAAAACATAAATATATTTCAAAGAATTTAAGAGGGTACTCAGCCACAGTGACTCATTTGACAGTAAATTGGAACCTAAAGTTCGCTTTCACTCTGTAGTGATTCTTTCCAGTTAGTTTCCTTTTTGACACACTCCCACACCACAGGAAACTCAACGAGGTAGAGGAGATGATACTTTGTTTTATTTGAATCACACAGAGTCATTTACAGTCACGCACATCAGTTTCAGTATTGCCGGTCACACACACAGGATCACAAGTGTCGTCACAGTCACATGTACCATTCTTCTACTGTTTCAGCGCGATGAGAGGAATGAAGGCAAAAACTTGTGATTCCGAATTATATTGTCCCTTTATGTCCCACACATTTCTACCATGTCCACATTTGTCTTGTTTCCTAGCGGAATAGCCCGCATATCCATTACTGCCTCTGCCACTGCCTCCATTTCTATGGAGATAAATGAATCAGATTACACAAAGAGCACACAGCTTAATAGTACCAGAGTACAATAAACCTTAAATATTGATTTTACAAAGGAAAGCTTAAAAAAATGTAAAAACAACTTGGAAAACTTTTGACAGCTTATCATAAAAATGACTTTCACATTTTACAGAGTAAAAAAAAAAACCCGAACCCAAACACTCATCAATAAACAACAGACAGACAAAGTAAAAGGAGCTATGAACGAAAGCACAGGATTAGCTAATTAGAGTTTAGCTTTCATACTAGGAGCGCGCTGTAACTAGAATGCAGCCATCCTAGACAGAGAGCCCGAAGGGGAAAGCGACAGTCTCAAGTGACGGTGCGGTGTTGAGTGACTGCTTTTCTTTTCCGTTAGATGATTAGACACCATTGTCAGGCTTTGAATGGAAACCAGGAGGGATGAAAGTAAAAAGAGGGCAATTACACAGGCCTTTGTCAATCGTTTTACTCAGGGGTTAGACAAGTGAAAAGAATGATTATACAGGCTTTTGTGTGCTCCTCGGCGTGCTGGTTACTGTCAAATATTGTTTTCCCCAAATCAAATATTTCGTCAACAGTAATTATGAAGTACATACTACATTTAATTAGTGGGAGCGAGGCCGGGTCCAAACAACCCTGTCAGCTTTGTGACTCCTAGATGAGCACCAGCTTGTTAACTAATTTCCGACCTCAGCAGCAATATTAATCAGTGTCAGCGTGATCCCTGCATCCAATTACAAAAACTCAAATAAATGATCGCAGTCTGTCAATATTATATGTCTATTTCTGCTCAGATGAAAACCGATGTGCTTTGTGTTTGGGAAGCTGAGGGCACACTGAGAGGAGTGACATAAAAAGCACCTATATACATCAAATTTATATATGTTCATTTATCATGGGGACGACGTTGCGTTTGGAATGATCGTGCGGTCTGTAGGTTGGCATAGACCGGGCAGTGTCTGATCTGTCTGGACTTCTTTGTAATCCTGGGACACACGTGGATGTTCTCATAGAAGTTTGGCTGTGAGGGTGAGGGAAATGTTAATAAACTGTTAAGCTGTTAGACAGAGACATGATAGATGATAATGCATTGACTGACAGTGCAGCAGTTCGGCAGAATGTAATAAAATGCCCATCTAAAGCTAAAATACATCACACAGCTTCTGTTACATCATGAATGCAGCAATAAATACTATTCACTATTAAAAGAAATACATCAAAATTAGCTATAAGAATGCCAACAGTATAATTTCAGTAATGTAGAAAAAAATACCTACACAATGCTATACAAGCTATAAAGATTAAAGATAAAAAAAGAAAACACGAACTAACAATATTACATTTTTAACCATTTGATGAATTTTGAGAAGCTGCTGGTCTCCCTTATTCAAACTTTACTGCACTCTTGGTCCTTGTGAAGCAGCATTAGTTAAGCCAGCAAGCTTAAATTAAAACAGATCAAGTTAAATGACGATGGGATGAGTTGTATCAAGAAGGTTAATTGTGAAGCCTAATAGCTTTGTAGTTAAGTGCATGCCTGATGAGCAGGTAAGGAAGTGCCCTAAAAGCGTCAAGCGTCAAGGCAAGGGTGGATAAAATGAAGAAAGAAACACCTACCTGTCTCTGAGACGGGTGCAGTTTGACTCTGTACTCCTCTCTCCTGTTCTTCTTTCTGTGGTGATTGTCACACATAAGTAACCAAATAACACCAGAATTTTCATCAGTACAGAGTTGAAGAGAAGTTGTTTCTTGGTGCGGTAAGCTTCCGCGCCAGCTGGGAATCGAAGCAAAGACTCCCTACGTAAAGACAATCACGCCCAAACAACTTACCTGTTGGGTTCTACCATTAAGAAAAAGTTTTAATTTCGCAAATATCCGATGTAAATTCCTAATTCAGTAATGCTGTTTTCTTATTACCACATTTCTTCCAAATGGTAGAAAATAGGGGCACATCTGATGCCATTGTAGCTCTAGAAATGGAAAATTCAGTCACTTTACCACCTTCATCGAGACTTAAAGGGGAACTTCAGTTTTTTTCAACCTGGGGTCTGTTTCCATATGTAATTTCATACATGTGAGTGATGGAGAAATGAATTTTCGACATAGCTCCAGTATTTAGCCAGGCAGGCAGCTTAGCAGCTCGGCTAGCAGCTCGGCTAGCGAAAAGTATGGGGCAGCTGGCCCCCTGCGTCAAAGTCTGCCCTAACGTGCTTTTGCCCCACACTGACCGGTTTTGGCGCGAGCTATCGCGCGATTTCGGAACGAGATTTGGTTTCTTGCGTCCTGAGATTTGGATACAGACCACAACAAAGAGCGATCGCCAGGTAATGTGGAGGTTTTCGTTCACTTCTCATCTCTAGTATGTTGTGGGACACTCATTGAGACTTACTGAGCCGGTCAGTGTGGGTCAAAAGCACGTTAGGGCGGACTTTGACGCGGGGGGCCAGCTGCTCCATACTTTTCGCTAGCCGAGCTGCTAGCTGAGCTGCTAAGCTGCCTGCCTGGCTAAATACTGGAGCTATGTCGAAAATTCATTTCTCCATCACTCACATGTATGAAATTACATATGGAAACAGACCCCAGGTTGAAAAAAACCGAAGTTCCGCTTTAAATACTTCAACAACTGTTAGATGGATTGCCATGGTAGTCTGTACAGATATGTATCATGGTCTTTAAAAGATTAATCCAACTGACTTTGACTGATCCTCCAACTTAATGCAACACTGTGACTTATGTCCTAAAAGGCTCAGAATAAAGCACTTGTTTATACGACCAGTGAAGCAGTTAGGATGCAGACTGCTTCTAGGTAAATGTGGGTAAAAAAAACATTCTGGTCTTAATACAGAAGATGACTGAGTGGAAAGGTCTCTGGGTGTGAGAAAAACATTTCTGCTGAAAGCGGATGCTGTATAGTTCAGAGATGGTGATGAGTTTACACTTGTTATTTTTGAAGCTGTGAGCACAACTATGTCTGGTGTCTTTTGCTTCGTTCTATTACTGTTCCGTAAAATTGTTTTAATGCAACTCCTGGTACTCAAAAAGTCCAAAACAGTCTTTAAAAAAGCTTTTGGTGAGTTAGCAGCTTACCGTGGCTTCTACAGAAGTTCCCCACAAGCTCATTATTTTTTTTATGTTCACTACCTTAACAGTAATATTCAAACTTTTAGGTAAAGTTGTAATGCCAGGCTCATTTCTCTACTGTTAAATGTATACGAAAAATGGCAAGTTTACTTGACCTCATTCCTACAAACTATTTCATAACAGAAATCAGTCTCACCATTGCTGTATCATCAGTAAATTTACTCATTTGTACATTGAAATACAGTCACTGGTGATGAAAAATTGAAAACAAAAACCTGTTGTTGATTTTGACAACCTGTATTCTTCGCAGTAAAAAGAGACTGATGGAAATCTAGCTGCAAACATTAGCTATAAAGCCTTGTGGATATAATTGTATCAAAGGCTGAAGTGCAGTCTGCAAACAGCACCTGAGTGGTTGGGGTAGTCACCTCTAGATGCTGCAAGATGGATTTAACACGGAGATATACAGCATCATTCTCTGGCATTATGTCCGTGTACGCAAACTGATTTGGATCCAGCACAGCGCTGGACAGATGTTTCCACACTACACGCTCAAACACTTTCATTACAACAGATGCTAAGGCATCAGGCCTATAGCCATTTGAATAGCTAATAATGGGCTTCTTAGGCGCTGGAATGATTACTGCAGATTTAAAGCTTGCAGTTACTTTACTCAGTTTTATAGATCCATTTAAAATACCAGTCAAAATAGAAATAAATTTAGCAGAACACCATTCTGAAGTTGCCCAGGATGCAAAATCAGCATTATGGCTGGGAGCAAGTTGGCATGCAGCTCAAAACAAAGCCAGCGCTTCATATTTTTCTTATTTATATACCTGAATTGTCTCAATTGTTCTATACATTTATACTACACATTTTACATTCTCTGAAATGGTGTGCTGTCTTGGCCAGGTCTCCCTTAAGGGATCTCAAGGGACTTCCTGGTAAAATAAATAAATAAAAATAAATAAATATAAAGGTAGTTACTCAATTCTTTGACACTCCAAAGCAAATTATGTCAAATAATAGACCGACACTGCACAGACAAGTTTAATTTTGAAGTTTTCTTTGCTGAAAACATGCCACGGGATCTCACCTGTGCCTCACTGCTACTATGAGGATGGCAATGAGTAGAAAAAGTCCAGCAGCTCCCGCCCCAATGTAAATATACATCATGTATAACGACAGGCTGAATCCACCTGGTTGTAAAAGAGAGAAAAAACACTGTAATGAGGACTACAGCAGCCTGAAAGCTGGTTTTCCAATTAATTTAACAGTACAACAGTATGATTTTTTTTTAGTGTTTGTGGTGAGTGATGCATTTTGTTTCACATTGGTTCACGACAAAAACAGCACCAGTCAAAAGCTTGGACACACCTTCTCATTCAGTGGCTTCTATTAAATTATTTTATACATTGTAGATCAACACTGAAGACACATCAAAACTATTAAAGAATACTAATGGAATTATTTTGTAAACAAAAAAGTGTTAATCTTCAGCATTAATCCACAATGCATAAACTAATACAAGTAAATAAAAAGCATTGAATGTGTGTGTCCAAACTGTTGACTGGTGGTGTATACTGTATATCATCACAATGAAGCACATTCATAGCATGCATGACAAACACCTACAGATTCACACCCATACTCGCACCTCTGTGTTCTGCAGCTTTTTAAAACATGCCACAGGAATCTGTGGTTTTTTGCACATGAGTCAGTTTGTAACTCTAGTGAATATATGAGATTGACATAACAAGAACTGTTTTGATGTATTCATTGTGTGTCATCCATCACTCCGGTCTGTGAGGCACATTTGCATCCATAAATCATTTTTAGTACGAGAAACGATTCATCATCCAGTCAGACAGTTAAATGCATGTGTCTGTTGTTATACCTGGAGCGGTAACAGTGAGCTGCACACTGGTGGTCTTGACGCCTGCATCCGTGTTGAACGTGCAGCGATAGAAACCACTGTCTTCCTGCACCACATCTGTCATGTGAAGACTGACATCCAGGCTGTCGGCGCAGTTCACCTGACCCCTGTCGCTGTAGTCTTCGCCCACCAGGCCCCCTTCCACCTTCTTACACACTCCGATGATGCGCCAGGTCTCGCCATGCAGCATCTTCTCCAAAATGACCTGGGAAACGATACCGCTGTGCTGGTGGTTACATCTGATGGTCAGGTTGTTGTTCTGCTCCGCTACCAGCTCTGTGTCTGCCACGGTCACCTCTTGTGGAGGGGGCTCTGTGCTGGCATCTTCTTCTGGTGGCTCATCTGTAAGCACAGAAAGCAGGAAGACACAGCTCGTCAAAGACAGACAGAAATCACAATGTGTCATAGAAATGATAGAATCGTACTCTGTAAAGTTTCATTCCCAGCGTCAATTCTTTTTTTAGCCACTCAGTGGGGGCAAATTCATCAGAGATGGCTCAGAATTTCCACCTCAGCATTTTTCTGCCACGACATTTACCTAAATCCTCCACCTGAATGTTCCTGGTCCAGGGACCCTGAGGGAAAGTCTGAACAGAGCAGTGGTAAAGGCCGATATCCTGATGAGTGACATTCCTCATGGAAATACTTCCATCCATCGGTGTGGTCCTCAGAAACTCGATTCTCTCTCGGTATTGGTGGGAAAAAGCCACTCCGTACTCTGGATGGAAAACAGCCACTGGATCCTTGTTTGGCACTTTGGTCCAGGACACCATGCTGAGGTTCCCATCCCAGGGGCACAAGCAGTCGAGCACCATCCCCTCCTCCAGTCGAACTGTAACAGCCTCTTTCTGCTGGACGGCAACTGGACGGAAGGATATTGTCTGTTAATATCTCAGTCTTCACACCTGTCATGTGTGATAAGGCATTAATTCATAACCATTCATACTCCAACTAAAAAACAAATCAAGAGTGAATTAAAATTTCAGACAAGGTTTATATTACCGATTATGTCTTAATATTTTCTTTAATAGTTGTGAAACTACAAATGTAGCATTTACACAAAACCGATGTGGCATAAAAGGCTGTTTTTCCTTTAAATCTCCTCTACTTGAAGATTACCAGAGCCTTTCACAGCTCTGAGGCCACCCCTTGGTAACGGTGATTAGGCTAATTTGAGCCAGTACACACAAACACCACTGACAATAGTTGGTGATGAAGCTTCCAAGTTTTCAAAGGCTTTTATCTGAGCTGAATGACAACTGATTTCAAGTCTAGTGAAGCCACTGGGAGAGCTCCAGAACAGCAATGTCTCACAAAACACACAATAACAAGCTTTTCTATCATCTCTATATTCAATTTAAGCAAAAAATTAAATGTGAATTAAAGGATTTTTAGTTTTCTTTCCTGGTAGTGAATCTAACAAGCAATATCCGTTACAGATTTTGGTAGATCGCTCCTTTCAAATTGTCCTGAAAGACGACACCGAACATCTTTCAACACTCGGAGTAAAAACATCACCATTTGACAACATTGCTCATTTAAAGAAAACTACATAAACTTAAAAAAATGTATGCCAACTCCATACCTTTAAGAAAAGGGAGGAAGATGAGTACCACGAAGTACCAGTAGTCCTTTTGTACAGCTTCCATCTTGCCCCACCGAGGGAGAATGAAAGCTGCATTGATGAGACAAGTGGAGAGGCACCCGAGCTGCACTTCCTGCTAGCTCTCGGGTCACACAGAAAACTTGAGCTGCTGAGACACACTTCATGGCAGCCCACTGTTCGCTCATTCCACACAGAGGGGCACTTTATCACCGGGGCTGGGAACGGACGGCAAGCTCAGGACATAATACCGCATGGAGGGATTTCTAATTAAGTTTTCCGGATAGAAACTCAAATCTAAGTTGTTGTTTTTTTTCTGTCACTACAAAACAAATAATTAAATACAGGTTTCCCGTCTTAAATGGAAAGTAATTCAGCATGTTCCAATGACACCTGTTGGGTAAGAGCTTGTGGTTTCCACCAACTAACCAAAGGGGCCATCATGTGAAACAGCTGCTTTACACCATCCTCACCACAATAGCTGTGCTCAAAGCCACAGCGTGAGTCCTGTCGAAAAACATCACTGCTGTCACGAAAACTTCTGCTGAAATGAAACCATCAGCGGACAAGTCCACAACACTTTTAATATACAAATGAAATCATACTTGATAGATATAAAACATGATACACACATATTTAAAAAAGACCTAATTCAGCTATTTAACAGCTTTGAAAGATTTTCGAGGCACTTCAGCAAGTAGACACTTGTGGCTTCCTGCTTCTTCTCTGCGTCTACAATTCAGAAAAAAAGAAACAAATGTGAACAATGGAAAACCACACTTTACAGGACACATGCTGTTCTTTGCTTTCATCAGAATGCCCACCTTTCTTAGAGATGCAATGTGCCGCCTCGATTCTCAGTCGAACAGAGGGACACTTCAAGACAGTCTTGGCCTTTGAACGGAAATTAGAAAAACTGATTAGAGAGGAAAGCATTTTGTTAAAAATTTATAACCAGGAAACACAAACATTGGTCATCTGTACTGTATGCAAGAACAATGAAGCTTTCAAGCAGAGTTAATCTGCTTGTTTTGCAGGCAAGCAGGGAGGATTTCATTTGACATATATCATCAATACAATACAGAACACACAAGAATAATGTGTGCATTTGTGTGTTTGTGTGTGTACCCTCTGGTTGTTGTGGAGCAATGCCCAAAGTGCAGCAGCTCCCATACAGCGGGTTTCCATATCTTTATTTTCCAGACAGCACAGCAACACCTTCATGGCTTTGTCTGAAAGAAATACAAGTACATAATCAGGGACATTCATCAGTTGAACGACAACCAATGATCTGTAGACAGTACGAGCAAAATATCCCTTTTAATTGAAAATTACAAGACTTAAAGTTATCACATTGCTTAAACAAATAGGCACATCTACAGAAAAACTAGGCAATATATTAGCCTAAAAATTGTTCACATGGACAACTCAGTATGATGAGATTTGTAGATGCAAAAACACTGATGAACTGAACACACCAGAACAGTGTTACCACACTGTAATTATCTGGGTTATGTTCAAATACACAGTGACATTAGCTGAAATCTGTGCACACAGTGAGTGTGTTCATATTGCTTAGTTCCTGGAATCTGAATGATTGATTGATATAATGCAATAGATGCACTATGCACTACATATACAGGAAATAATCTGTGTACAGGAAACAAAAAAATACTGCCGCAAGATAAGTTTCCGTGCACCTGGCCTTACAACTCCCACCTACAGATTGCAGTGCACGGTGGGGGGGGACATGATCGGTCTTTCAGTCTCAGCAACTTCCTCTGTTTTTTCAGCGACATGTACTGGTCTTTATTCACATAAACAGAACTTAAATTGGACACATAATGTATATTATGATCAATTCAGTAGCTTCAATTGTCCAAGCCAATGTTAATGGCAATGATTAAATAACTGTTCTAAAATGAAAGTTCCCGCATTAGAGATGAAAATTAGACTGTGTACAATATACCCAACTTATACAATGCATGCTGTGAATACAACATGGACTTCTTCAAATTAACTCCCTGTTTGATTCTAGTTGAGCAGTCAAATATGTCTAAGTTTCTTCATGAGCTAAAAGCAGATATAAGGAGGATTTGTGAGAGCCACTGGGAGGGAACCCCATAATCTGGTTTGAACAACACAATTTAATACAATTACAAGTAGATTAAAAGCAGTGAAAAGCTAGAACTCTGGCTATTCATTCTCAGTGGGTTTTTCCATCTGGCAACCCAGTGACATTACACACAATCACGTGTTTCAATGTTAAAGGATTATTTTGACCTTTTTGTAAATACAAAGGTTTGCCGTTTTCACACATGAATTCCAGATCATGTTTGGAGAAGCAGGTCTGAACACTGTGCAGGGTTCCACTCATGTAGAACTGGAGAACATGTAGACAACAGGAGATAGTCTGCGTCAGACATGTTCTCACTACTGGAAATACTTTGTCTGGTTTAGGCGAAGTGGCGCCTAAGTAGAGCGTGCAGGAGAAGATGCGCATCACGAATTGGACTGAACTTTCACTAGAAATACAGCTAAACACACAGTGCACCGCAAATCTTGTGGTCTGTGAGAACTATAAAGAAACAAATGGGGGAAAGTTTAGCTGCTTAGGAGCTTGACACACTAAACACTGAAAAATTAGTTATTTTACATTAGTTGTATGACATTTCCACATTCTTCAGTTCAATACGTTTCTTTCCATACCATTTGCAATGACATGCGACTTGTTGGCAGGGCAGAAGCAAAGGTTGTGAAGGGTGAGCAGTGCGTGACGCCGGTGTGGTGCCAAGTCTGCTAGCAGTTCCAGGGCTCCGGTCACCCTAAGGATACTCTGCTGGCCATCCTCCGCGCACGAGAGACTGACCAGGAGTTTCAGCCACAGGCCCAGGAGACCACCACCGCCTACAGACGTGGCCTTAACACCAGCCGCTTTGGGCACCGGCACTGACAGGAAAGCTTGAAGGAAATTATTCTGAGAACGACAGGAAATTAAGCAGACAAGGCAGAACTGAAAGCTTTGTCATATAAACAGATCATTAAGTGCTGCTTCTAAGTTGAGAAAATGTTTCCCCTTGGTGAATAGAGCGTAGGTGTGAAGGAGAGATTTTGGACAGGGTAAGTGTGAGAGCAACTTTGTCATTTATAGCCAGTGCTGTATATTTTTTGTTCTCGAACACTCTGCATCTCACTGAGGTTATATTTACTTGACTTGTGAATTAGTTTTTCACAGTCAGTTAAAAATAAACTTTAAAAACTTTTTAATTAGGAAGGAAAAATCTGATGCTCCCCACCCTAAATCATTCATATCTTGCAGAAAAACAGTATCACTCAACTAAGTACTAACATTTTTATTTTTTCCTTGTGTTCCCCACTAAATTATGTACCTAATGTCCTTGTACCTTTTGCAGGAGGCATCTGCAGTCACGGGATATGGCCAGGTTTGCCAAGAGAGAGAAAGCTAGGTTCTGGATGGGGCTGTTGTCTGATGCAAGCCCTGAGGACAGCTTCATGACGGAGTGCATCAGAGAGCTGCTGGAGGAGCCTTTAGATCCCGGTACTACACCAGGGCCATTGCCACAAAGGGAACTGCATGCTGGGAACAGGAAGAAAAACAACCAAAGGCACTTGTTTGATTAAGTGTTTTTTTTTTTAACGTGTAAACAAAAAATTCAAGGTAAACACAGGTTTGAGAAATGTCATATATGAGTCAAGCAACCATCTACATCTCTCACACACCTACAAATACTCATACAGATGGCTGTTCAAAGGAGTAAAATGTATGTTGGTTGGAATACATTAACCTCAGTACTGTAATTACGTAGAGCAGCAGATCATAGTCGAACTTCTGGTTTCAAACAGCCCTCCATTGTAGCCTAACTTTTGCCCTGCGTCCTTAAAGTTTATTTTAAACAATTTTCCACACCAAAGTCTGTAAAGTCTTTGTGGTTGTGGTGTACAAGTCTGCATGCCAAAAATACTGAAATGTGTGACTCGAGTAGCGGCTGCAGAAAGTCTGATCAGTTGCTTCAAGGACATGATGTTGGTTCAGGAAATAAAACCTTAGTTTGAAAATGACAACATCTGTGGGTGTAGGCAGAAAGAATTGTTCTTACAACACATCTATAGCCCACTCATCATAACACCCCAAAACTTGTGGGTTGCAATGTGGGTAATGCAGATTGCAGGCTTTGATGAGAAAGAAGCGCGCATGGAAAAAAGATGGTATTTCCAGTTTGACGGAGTTTTTTTTAAACAAACAGTCTTTTATGAGACTGACATTATTAAATGATAATCTATCAATCATTCGACAAGTGTTCTTCCTGTCGCTGAGGCAACCAATCAAGAGCGACGCAAATTAACATGGTTATGCTGGCATCAGAAACAGAAATTATTTCACCCCTTTCCACTAAGGACAATAGCCAAACCTATCTCTGTGGATTGCTGTGGTAGCCAGCCTAGCAATCTAGCATTGTGATGTGGTAATTGTGCAGGTCTTTCTTCCAAAGAAATGTGCAAACACAGTACTGCATATAGTTTACAATTACTACTTCCAACATCTAAATTGTAGCTTTAATCAAGGTAAATGTTAAGTGTTAACTAACAGTAAACATCCTTTTAACTTGTCTGTTACATACAGTACATACAATATTGTTCTCCTAGCTATTCTCATCCACTTGTAGCTTGAAGAAACGGCCAACACAGAAACACTATTATTCTTGCTGTTGGAACAATTTGCTTCTTTCTGTTTATCTTAAAGCCAGCTAGCTGGCCAGACAGCAGGACCAGTAGCCGCATAAATAACGACCAGCTCGTTGGGCTGCACGGCTGTCTGCCCGCTATACCAAAACATCTCTGCACAGCTGCATGCAGAGCTTGTTTTGATGTGAAAGCTGTCTAGCCAAATGACAAAAATGATGAAGAGCAGTGGAGCTCTTGTACAGAGACAGAATATTATGTATTATTGGGAGAACAATAAAGACTGAACTGCTGCGAGGTACAAACTAATAAACAACAGAAATGCAGTCATAAAACACTGTTCACAATGAGACAGGCTTCAGATCAAGACGTTTCATTGGCTGGATCAGAGAGCTTTAAAAGCACCAAGTTTTTCATGTTTTAACGAGCATTTAATCTTCATTCCTCATGATAGGACTCTGATCATGACAACAACCATGATTCTCTGACTCTGGTAAGGATGAAAATGATTTAGCCTTGGGCTATGACAGCAATTTATTCTTCTACAAGGTCATTCAGAAATGTAAAAACTAACAGATAAAACAAATAAGTGACACAAATAAAACATTTCTGTTTTGCTACTATTCTTACATCAGCATAACTGACATGACTAATTGCTGAAGCTGTAGATTAAATACAAAATACAGAAATTAACTAGCTTAAGTCAGAGTAATGGGAAGACATAGTGTCTGATTGATGTTGCTTTTTAGAGAACATGACAGCTTGTTGGTTATGCTAATCCTAGAATGGTAACATACAGCAACAAGCGTATGCTAATGTCTGCCTGAGGTTATCTCAATACCTGTCAAGAAACCTGGTGTATCACGAAATTGACAAGGGAGGTCTGTTTTATAATGAATCTGTTTCTTTGCTATGACTAAAGCATTCCAACCTCTGCCTCAAACCTGATTAATTATTTTGCAATCATGCAAAATATAGGACAGATCAGTGAAGAAAATCAAGATGTATTTTCATTTGTTTTACTGTGTTGGGGCTGTTACAAAATTATCTGTGGAAAATATGTGTGGCACAGATGAAAACAACAATCTGACTTGAACTAGCAGTACTAACAAAGCTTTGGATGAAGGAGGTAGACTGGAGATGAAAGATTCAGTAGAAATGTAACCGTCTCATGAGACTGAATGGTAGCCTGAGGGTGTATGGTGTAATACTAAGCCTGGCTGCATGCAGCCTGAACACAACCTGCTGTTCAGTTAACCTTTAGGGAAATACTGTGCCTGACTTCACTGATTTCTGGTGCTTCACAGCTTGAGCTTATGGGGGGTCTAAAGCGAGTGAGTTTAGATCAGAGCGTGCACATGCACCCACCGAGGAACCGGTGCCAATCAAACAGAGATACACACACACACACACGCACAGATACGTTCATAAGCGTTGCACATAAAACTTCCTTTTCCTCACTGATGAAACTGATTTCTATTGCACAACTATGCCAGTCACATATGCATGCACCGCACAAACAGATCAAAGGGACCACTAGCTGTTTATCAGAGTGAAATTTCCCTACTGTTTCCACCCTATAAATCTTACCCTTCCTCTACTCAAAAAGTTTTTTTTTTTTTTTTACAAGCCTTTTTGGAGCTCTGATTTCCACATACACGGTTTTCACATTTGCATGTTGGAATACCAATATCTCAGGCAGCACAGAGATGCTCTGTTCTTCTCCACATCAACTCTCACTGGTCTGAAACCGGTTGCCGTACATACAGTGAGACGGCCGTGCAGCCAGATCTCTAGATCCTGACACTGTGCCCATTGTGACTGGCAGGCAAGCAGGCGTTGGTCTTATACAGTGAGACACAATGTTGTTTAGTGGTCACTGGAGAGGACAATGGGACTCTTAGTGCAAAGTGTGTGTGACTCAGTCGGATTGCTAACCACAGACAGGCAACGGGCAGGCACGGGCCAGGCACAATGCCTGCACAAACACATGAACATACAGGCGGACAAAACAGACACACTCATACAGACCTGTTGTGCAGTTGGCCGTATAGACACACAGCAGCTCCAGCACTGCCTCCATAGTGGGGTTGTCCAGTAGGAGCCAAGGCCAAAGAGCATAGAGTGCCAGTGTTAGGCGAGCATCTGTAGCCACCACCTACACACACAAATACAAATAGATTATACTCGCACACACACTCTCAAAACATGCACTTGCGTAGAAAAAGACACACACACAGACTTGTACAGGACTGCACACTTGGGAATAACATACATTAGAGATGACCTGATTTATACGACAGCGCCCACACAGACGGCAGTAATCAACATAAAATGCCTCAGTATTGACTTAAGTGTGCAGGAAAACATACGGGGAGGGGAATAATGGCAGGGTAAACACCGCAGCAGAGCCTTCCTGGCTTTTTAGTCCGAGGTAACCACCAGTGACTGAAGGGCCACTTAGAAAATGAAAACCAGCTAATATGCTCCATAAGTAATGCCATTACAGGGTTTAAGAAGCTAAACTTGCTGAGATGTTAGCAGGGCCATGCACATTTAGACGAATCTCATTTACAGGCACAGCACTGGTACTCCGAGGTTCCATTAAAAACCAATTAGCAGTGGGGAATTAAAAGGCAGGCACAGAGGCTCACTTTGCATTCATCGTTGCAGTAAAGAGCACTCCGCAGGATCTCCACAGTCATCTTGACTTCCTTTAAATAGCCCTCTTCCTGATAATAAGGAAAAACAAAACAAAGACCAATATGTTTAATTGCCCCAAGTTAAAAACAGCCTTTACTGCACACATTCAAAAAAAACTTGTCAAGAACAGCAAGCACCCTTTCTGCTGAGAACGACAGCACATATTCATAATATTTATCCAAAAACTCATTCACGTTGAATTTAGTTTGTTATTCTATCCAAAGGGAAAAAAACAGGCAGCAGAGAAATGCTGAGATTGGAAATTTCCAGCCAGCCTTTGCTCACCTTCTTGCGGTGAGAAGCTTTGCCGGGTCGGACTGACTCCAGTTGGAGCTGGGACTGAGTTTGTTTCATTTGCTCCACACAGCTGTCAATTAACCCAGCTAAAATACAAGACAGTCAGAGGTTTAAACTAGGGAGAAATGACACAGAAATTGCTTTGTCTACTTAACATTACTGAACCAATTAACAAAAATAACTCTCAACGATGGAGGTCTGGTTGAAAGATGAATTTTAGGTATTTTCCAGAAGAGACACATAAAGGAATGGGGTTTAGAAATGCAGGTTAACAAAAAGACATCAGCCCACATGCCAAAAGCAGATGGCAGGTGACAGTCTAACTCTACGATGAGGTTTAGAGAATTACCTTTGGCTGCATAATTTTGAGCTGTGGGACTGCAGGCTAGCAGTGTCATCAGAGCTCTAGCTGTTAGCTTCTTTAAAGGGTCCTGAAAGGTTCTCTTCTCAAAACTCTGACATCAACAGTTAAAGAGGAACACATGATTATTCCACAAAGATTTACACAAAGATGGCAAACATTTTCAATTCTTTGGAACTATGACCACGAGCATACACAGTATAGATTACAAATATCTAACTACATTTTATCAATAACATTTCCCACTGAGTACCAATGATCCTGGGATTAACAGCACCTCGGAGGGCCTCGGAGAGACTTTTATAATCTGCCACCCATCCACGTACCTGCAGTAACAGTTCACACAGCTCGCTGGCTGAGGGACCATTTAGGATGTCTGACAGGTGAGTGGCATGTTCAGAGTTTGTGGTTGTGACCCCTTCTCTGTGGGCCTTTGTCTCCTCTGTGAAAACTGCACTGAGAAACTGCAGAGCCACTGTGTGGAGAACAGGGTCTGCAAACTTCTCATTCACACACACTGCTAATGTTCCTGAAAACATAGACGAAAATTTTTTTTAAAAAGCGAGTGAAGAGCTTTCTTTTAATGAATGATACTGAAAAACACACTGAATCACAGGGGGATAAAATGGCAAATCCATTGTTTAAACCTCCTGACAGGTAGATATTTGTCCGTGACTGAGGCGGTATGCACTGGTGGAGAACACACTAATCATTTGAATGTGTATGCAGACACCCAGATGTACCCGCACACAAAAAATACACGCACAAAGGCTCAGCATTCATCTTCGACTGGACTCATCAGACTTCCCCGCTGCGTCATTAATCACACAGGAAGATGAGTAGGAGGAGTAGAGGTAGTATAAGGACAGGATGCAATTACCCTATCCTAGCATCTGTTCAGAAAAGTTAATACAAACAGTAATGATGAAACAGGCGTGTTAAAATGCTAGAATTTCTTTTTTCTGTACCAGAATTAAGGCTGCACAATTATACCTAAAATGTTAATCCTGATTATTTAGTCAGTTACTGCAATCAGCATAATTACCCTAATCATGATTATCAGTCTTTTATGATGTAAGGCCTCATTTCAGCAAGTAAGATGTTGTCTCTTATACCTCATTGGGCTATATAATTAAATGCAATACATAAGTGTCATGAAAAAAGACAATAATACACTAATGTGAAATGTGAGCTATCCATAAAATATGATCATACAGCTGATGATCACACAACTAAACCAGAATAATTACTTTTGTCACTCTTATTCACTCGCAGCACAGAGCGTCCGTGTACCTGCAAATGTCCGCCAGCGTCTTCCCAATGCAGCAGAGACAGATGGGTGCGCTGCTGAACTGTCCCTCTTCACCAGAGTAGCCAGGAGCATAAACACGTCTGCCCAGCACACACAAACCACGTCCCGGGTACCTGCATCTGAGGAGGGAAACAGTGAGTCAGATTTTATGACATGAGGCAGCCACAAAGCCACACACTGATCGCACTGTAGGGAATACTGCAGAAAGAGAGGGACAAAGGTCTCAGCAGGACTAGCGTTTTGGGGTTTTTCTAAACAATCAGCAAAAATGACACGCTATACTACAGCCCATACCAAGTGTGGAAAACATTACTTATATATTGCATTAACACTAACTTCTTTTCACCAAACTTTAAATTTAACATAAAGTTCTGACCTAATCCTTTAGTATCCAGCATGAGCACAGCCACAAGAGTAGACAACAGCTGTTTCAGGAAGTCCATCTGGCCAATCGGGTCCATGCATGACGTGACACATGACTGCAGCAGTTTGCAGAAGCTGGACAGGAACTGAAGCGTGGTGACTAACTAGATAGATGCAAAAACAAACAATGATATAACCACAGCGCAGGCAAATAACACGCATTGAGCAGTTATGGGTAGAAGAAATGACTTCGAATACAAAAAATAAGTAACAAAGCTTCAAAAATAATGCCATGCTTTGAGTATAAGCTTGTTAAATATTCCACCCACACTGAAATCTGAAGGTGGCCTTAGATAACCCAGTGCGGCACTGAAACTGGCAATGTACTGTACCAGCCCACATTTTCTGTGGCAACTCATCATAATAACAAAAAAGAAAAAAAAATCCTCAGAACTGTCTATCACAGTGTTCCTCACCTGACTCTTGATGTCTTCTCTCTCTCCTGGAAGGACGGTGGGTGTCTTCATTTCAGTCAGACATTTCTCGATGGGCCCAATATCCACCAGACTGAAAAAGAAAATACACAGGATAGAGAAAGTGTGAGCTTCCAGGGAACTAGCTACAGGGGGTTTAGGCTACAATTAACATTAATTCTCCACAGAATAAAAAAATGTACACATTTATTTATATAATGTTTAGTTGTTATAAATAACGATGAAAATATGACGCTGGGGCTCAAAGCACTGATTTCATGAATTCCCTCCCATCATAAACGGATATTTTTACTGAAAACTGAAACAATTAATTGGCCAGTATGACTAAAAACCACTGTTTTTCTCCTAAACAAGTATTTTTCCAACCAAATTAACATTAAACATTTAAAAAACTGGATTTAATATAACAATTTCTAGCTTCATTCATGAATATACATTAAATGGGGAGGAGGAGGTGTGGCGTTTGTGTGTCGTCTTACCTGGCGAGAACCTTGAGGAGCTGGTGATGTTGGATGGCAGTCAGGGTGAAATCTGGCAAGATGGCCAGCAGGTTGGTCAGCAGGCCACAGTGGGCTGTCAGGAGGTCAGGAGTTACCATGACAACAGGTTCCACGGCTGAGGGCTCGGCCTGTCGGGAGTCCTGCGAGGTAACTGAGTTGCTTGTGTCTGTATCACTCTGGCCTGTGAGACACATCAATAGACAGTTAATAGAGATGCTCCCGAATGCCTCACACACTGTGTGAATCACATCTCTGTCTGTGACAACGATCCTCTGACCACATAATCAAAAGCGTCAAACCAAGGTAAAAAAACAGAGAACAGTGTTCTGCTCTCTGGATTGTATATTTAAGACGGTAAGATAAATACACAAATGTCGGGAATGGTTTTAGTTTACAATTATCGTTGACCACATTAAGGTTTCTCCAAAGGAAAATAATGTGAAGGTTTATGTGGCATGAAAAGCTAAACAAGCAGTAGGACAATTACTGTGAATGCACATATGCACACACTTGTACACCCAGACATTTCTCTGTGCAGTACCTTGAGCCATCAGTCTGCTGGTAGGAGTATCCTCTGTGATGCTCAGTGGGGAGGCGGCCTTAGGGGTGTGTGGTCCTGAACCTCTTGTCTGCAATGGACAACAAGAAGATGTGAGGATCGATTTGACATAATGCAGCTGCTGATTTGTAGGTCTGTGTATATCAGAATGTACTGGAGCGTTGCTGATCACAGTGCTGGAGGTGGAGAGGGAACTGGAGGGTCTGCTAGAGTTGACGGTAGGTGCTGGTGGGTCACATCTCCAAATCCACAGAGAATTCTCAGAATCTAAAAGCATACACACAAAAGGAAACTTTAAACCACACTAACAAAATTGTAAAAAAAAAAAAAACTCACTGTAACTGTGCACTGTTTACAAGATCATAGCTATACAGGATTTCTCTTTCTGTGCCCCACCATGAAGGCGGTAATTATAAAAGAATAAGAGCTAACCCGCTGTGGAACTCTCTGGAGGACTGGGGCCAATGCTGGCGCCAACATGAGGTTGGAGGTGGAAAGTGTACCGGCCACAGTAACAAGTGGAGGCAGATAGAGCCACATGCTGGAAATACTGGCAGTGGTAAAGCAGAGCCTGTAGCGCTGGGAGACCCACCAGAGATACGCCAGACAACTCATCATGGACGCATGGATGCTGAAAGAGGAGACACTGAATTTGGAACAGATGCAGAGAAATGTGTAAACATCCTATTTTGATTATGAAATTATTAATAAAGAGGTGAAAAAGTAAAAAACAGAGACAGGTTAAGGGTATTTGTTGTGGTGCTGATATAAAACATCATTTCATTCATTTTACAAATGTCATTTCATATCTACAGAATGACATTTTGGGTTTGTTGCACTTCTTCTATTTTTTTTTCCAAAAGTTCCCATCCAGCTAGTCGAAAATTCAGTCATTATTATTGCATTCTTAAAGTGGCAAGTTTTCTATTTTGCATTTTTGTCAACATTAGATTTGTTTAAAAAAAACAAACAAGTCCTGAATTTATTAAAGTTTCAAATCTTTTTTGACTTCTGACATACAGCGTTCTCATGAGTAATGCATTCTAAATCAAGACGCTTTCTGTGTTGTGACAGAGATTTAAATGGAATCATTTTGGATGTGAAAGCTAAATATCTACGTCGGTTCTAGTCTCTGGTCTTTACCCTGCAGGGCACAGCAAGAGAAGACAGGGGGGTTAGGTATAGAAATGAAGGAAAGAGAGGGTATATTAACAGGGAAAACTGAAAGAAAGAGAAAACAGTTCATGGTCTATTAAAGCCTTTTAACTGGCTGGCAGATCTGCTGACCTGCCAGTGAGAGTCCTTGGCCTCTTCTGCGTTGGCAGGCATGGGCATCACCAGCAAGTTCTGCAGGATAAATGCAGCCTGGACACACACACCAAAAAAAAAACAAAAGACAGAGAGACACACACACACACACGGGGTCAAGCTAGACTGCATCAGCAACAGTGCCATCTGCCTGTGTTTGGCCGGTAATACATAGAAGTCCAGTTTCGTTTTCTGACCACTGCAAAGGTAGAAGTGAGAGTTGCCCTGCTTTCACTCTCTAATACTGGTGTGAATAGTGTCAAAACTGAAAAAGAATTTAGTGACAAAGCAACACCTGTGCATACTGACTTTTGACAATTTGAAATACATAGCTTTTGTTGAACTCCTCTGGAATAATGGAAATAAACATTCTCATGTTCTATATCTTAGTCCAGGAATTCTCAGAGTAAGTTCTTATTTCCTGTATAGCCATAGGAATAAACATGTTTCTGGGCTGTAGGAGACAATTGTAGATAAGAGAGCAGTTCAAACATTGTACCTCTCTGCAGACCATGCTACTCTCCTGTTGATCCAGTAGGATGTTGAGCAACATGCCCCAAAGACCTCCGCTGATGTTCTGGCAGCTGGCACACAGCGCCTGACACCCGCTGGGCTTCGAGGACAGAGCTGCACCTAAACCTAAGCTGGCAAACCTCACCTGGCGTGAGAGGAGATACATGCATTTGGATCAATGTTTGAGAGACGGGATAGAAAAAGGAAGGGAAACAAAGAGGACAAAAAGCTCTAAGAAGCACGGACATATCTGCATCTTCAACCAGCATGCTTATGTTATAGGACATCCATCTATAGTTACGTTCAGTAATATTCAAGTTTGGCCATGCTGGTTATTCATAATACTAGATTAGCATTTAAACTGATGATGGCAAAGACAGAAGCTTCCTTGTCAAGGGAGCTTCTTAGACTGACTTGTGTGGAAATTTATTTTTGGAGCCAGAGATTTGAAATGACTAGCTGTCATGTACTCCTTTCTGTCTGCGACTTCTTGTGCAACTGTTATGGGTTTCATTTTGTCCCAAAAGCCAACATCTGACACTTCATTTTATGCTGGAAAGACTTTATAAAGTGAAGCTGTAGCATGAATAGAAAACTCCTGCATATTTAGGACTGCACTGTCTCATGCTGCATAAGTTTGTGGAAGTGTAAGTACGAATTTAGCATTTTGTATAAATTCAAGCGAATTAGCAGCAAGAGATGATCTTTACCTCTTGATCTCGGTCCACCCATAGCGGGATGAGCCAGGCCAAACCCAGCTGAGAAGCACTAGCCTCCTCAGTAGCTGACTCATTCCCCAAAGACCACTGAGAAATCAAGTCCTTGTGCAGGAAAAAAAAACAACAGATTTTTGTTTATTTCCAACATGTTTAATACTGCATCACATTCTATTTACTATCAAAAGAATAGATTCTCATAAATTAAATCCAGTTACTGCAAAAGAGGCATGAACAAGTCTGTAAATCTAACCAAACATTCTCAGGGCCTTTAAATCAGTTAAAGCACATTACTTGCCTTGTTCTTGTTTACGGTCATCATCTCATGGGACAGGTGAAGCAAGCAGATGATGGCATTTTTGGTTACACCTTTTCCCATGAAAGACAAGGAGTTGCCTCCCCATTCAACATAAAACGAGGAGATCACCTGTGTAAATGGCAGAAGTTATACTGGACATACTGCATAACAGAATGCTACAATATATCATGCAATCAGAATGTATCCTATTATGAATTTCACATCATACAAAGACAGCTGAAGCTGAAGCGCAGAAGTACTTGAGATTTTCATTTGCGTAAGTAGCTGTTGTCACATGTTGCTGTGTATGTTACCTAAATATAAAAAACAAAGTCAATTCACGAAACAAGGAATACTCATTTCTGAATTGACTACATGCTTGTCATTCAACCCCCTGCATCCAAGTTAAACTCGAATACAGCTGAGACTAATTATTTTTTTCTTTGGTGTGCTATCAGGATGTGAGACTGAACAGAAGCACAGGTGAAGCCAGAGGAGCCCAAGGCCTGCTGAGCTTTTGAGCCCTGTATTGCCAGGAGTGTCAAGTGTGAGGCGGGTCAGAGAGTTTAAAGGGCTAGGGTGAAAGAGCTAGGGATCTGATCGTTAGCTGGTACATGAAAGTAGTCACCAGAAATCCTGACTGAAAAGGAGATTAACCTTCAGTCCTCATTTGACGTTAAATTATGTCAATGAAAGCTGCTCAATCAAACAAACAATGAGCAGACATATGCGTTGAATAAACAGGACAGCCTATTCCACAAGGGTCTTCATTCCCAAGCAAAAATAACAGTTTGGACACCTCTGTGCTGATGCTGTGCAAGCTGGTCTACACCGTGTTACGCTATTGTTTTATGGACTGTTGAACAGCTGAACAGATGGAAAAGGCAAGGTTGATTAATCTCATCAGCATCTTCACAGCGTGGCATATCTAATCAATGAGATTTTTACCCATTGCAATTCATGTCCCGTAACCACATTTTGTTTAATTTTAATTAATTCCTCAGAAAGTACTACGTTTCTCCTTTTATTCATTTCTGAAGGCCTTCTCATTTCTAATGAGAGAGTAGGAGGCTTGCATGTGCCCATGCAATGCTGAGCATATGCACACAAACTGTGCAGACACAACACTTCACACACATGCCACATACAAACACGAGCTGATGTACAGACACACACCTCTAATAGCCCACTGAGATACTTGGAGCAGAGGGTGCTGGGCTCCAGGTCGGGGCAATGGGAGCTCCAGCCAGGCTGGGCAGTCAGGCTGACCATGCCCTGCAGTGTCCTCTCCAGGCTGGGAAGGCCATAGAAACGTGGTGCGTCAGACACCCGCAGGCTCTGAAGCAAACGGATTGCCAGCTGGCTCTTGAAGGGGCCTGCTAATGCCAAACATAGCCTGGACAGACAGGAGAGGAGAGAGCGAGAAACAATCAAATCAGACAGACAGAAGGGAACACAAGAGACTGGGAAAAGAAGAAGGAAGATTAAAAAACTGCTGACAATTAGTTTTCCTCCTAATGATATTAAAAAATTCTAACCCCACAGGCAAGCGGAATATTATTACATGAGAACATTTTCTTTTTCTATACATTTACAAGCAGTAACTATAGATTGTTCACAAAAACATAAAAGACTGTATTATATTGTAGATTAAGGGTAAGTGTAGAAAATACTTCAGCACCTGGCTAGTAGATTAAGGGTCTTGAAAGAACAACTGTGTCTTGGAGGCCTTGAGCTATAGGCAAAATAGTTTATTTTCATTCGATAAGTAAAAAAAACTAATTCCAAATATTCAGCGTTCCAATTTAAGACAGAAAACTGTATCTTTCAAAATTATTTACCAAGTTGTTTGAGTCACTGTAAAATTTAGCAATATCTGAATGAAAATAAAACTGATGACATGAAAAATCCCTTCTTCCATTGTCTGTTACATGTGACTTTGCAGTGGCAAACCATAAGTTTGTGTCAGAAATCATACTACCTGTCAGTGGTGTGCGTTAGACGGAGTAGTAAGGTGTTAAAGAAACTTGTGAGCTCTCTCTGCAGTCTCTGACTAACACGGTTCTTCAGTTCTTCCTGCTCCCCCGGGCTCTGAGTTGAAGTCTGGGTCTCCACACCGAGCAGTAAATTAAGGAGAGATGCAGTTTCCTAGAGGATTGATAAATAAATGGTGACCAATAATTGGTACTGGTTTGCAACTATTTTGAATTTAGCCTAGTAATATTCCCAAAACATTCTTGCTGGTCCCCATTTTCCTTCATTTTGCTTTGATTTGAACATTTATTGTGCTAATATACACAATGTGTTCACACGCTTGTGGTCCTTCAACAGCATAAATAGTAAAAAAAAAAAAAACATCCTTCAGTTTAAATGGATAATCAACTTTAGCAATAATATTACGTGGTATTGATAAGAAAACAAAAGTTCTGTAATGTATCTGCAAACCTTTTGTAAATTTACACACCCTGACCGATAAAGATAGCATGTAGACTGAAGTGAGAAGTGTATGTGAGCCTCCTTCTCTCCCTAAAAAACTCTGCTGTAGGAGCACCAAGCAGCAGAATTTCTTACCGAGCACTGCACACAGAGTGGGTAGTTAATGCAACTGTATGAAGCGACAGATGTTCCTGAAACAGCTCAGTAATTACAGAGAAGTTGGAGCAGAGCAGCACTGCTCACCCCTACCAGGCATTCAATCTGAGTCTGCTTTAGCTGCCAGGGGAAGACTTATTGTTTACACACACATTAATGAGAAAGCCAAGGTGAGACTGATTAAATCCTAAAAGTAGCGCTCCCCACTAAAACAGTGTAGTAATTCTTCTCCTCAGGCTAAAATATGAATCCAACTTTGTTTTCAGAGCTCAGGAAATAATCTCTGCCACAGGTCTGAGGTGGAAAGCGATGATACTATTTTTCTGTTTTATGAGAGAGTAATACGCTCAGCTTGTCTGACAGTCCGTGTGATTTATTCCTGCTTTGATTGCAGGTATATAACCCTCTGTGTTGGAAGGGAGACAGTCTAACCAGATTACTAGCTTATGGAGATGCATACACACATTTTCTGGTGCACATACATATCAAAGGCATGCCACAATAGCTCACTTTAATAAGATAAGTACAGTATGCATGGCTAATATGGTCACTGGTTTACTGGGAATCTGATCACAATCCAAACCACAACTATAAAGCAGCTTGCAATGCATTTGGAGCAAAAAATTAAAAAAAAATCTGAATTATTCCTTTGAGTCAAACCCTTAAAAGAAATACTGTGCCATTATAGTTAAGCTTTACTGCTATGCTAATGTAGAAAGTGTAAATGATCCGTACCTGGTTGAGAAGCAGCTCCAGCATCCAGCGTAGGTCCTCGTCCTCTGGGTCACACACAGACTCCGTGTGCATCTGTTTGAAGTAGGCATTCAAAAATGCAACAATGCCCACAAGCAACCTTTCATCCTCAACACAGGCTGGACGCACCTGAAGAAACCTGCAGGGAGGAAGAGACAGAGACCGTGACAACAAGAGGAGCTCACGGCTGAAAGAATAACACACTCTACGAATCTAAAGCACTATTCTTTCCTGTTTTCCATGTTTTTGCTTTGTTTAATTTCCTTTATTTTGTTGTGAGGCATTTTCCTACAATGGAAATATATATAACTGCATAAGCCGGTAACAAGACACATGCCACTAGAAAGAAAAAACCTCAAAGGACTGTGATATACTGATGCAGTCACATCAATCAAATCAAAGAAAAAACAACAAAACTTTAGTCGTTTTATTTTTTATTTTTCTTGATTATTGTTTTTCATTGCAATAAAGACGTATGTCATCCAAAGCAGGGATGGAAGGGTGCATAATTATATTTGCTAAAACTATTGTCCAAGTTCCTCATACTTCCTCAGGCAACTTCAAATACTCAGAACATCTTCAATTTGTATGAATTCTTCAAATATATAGAAAAACAAAGCCATAATATACTAAATGAGCCATGAAAAACATTAGCTTCACAGCAAGTGATGTCAACTGTTTTACAGAGATGTATTAGCAAAGCCCACAATCAAGGCTATAAGCATGTGAATCTACAGTACATGAATCCTTATTCAGCATACCTGGTCACTGCTGCCTGCCAACTGAGGGAGTGAAGGGTGCCTCTGCAGCTGTGGGTGGGAACGTGAGGGAGAGCCAGTCTGTCAAACAACAAGTAGAGGTTGAGCCTGGAGAGGGCAGAGGCCACAGAACTGTGTCCTGCTGCAGTGACGATGGTCTGGATGCAGTCCTGCAGCGCGGTAGGAAGGTGCACAGCCTGCAGCGACAGAATCTGTGTTTCTGACAGCTTTAAGTCAGGATGAAATCTGCGGGGGACAAAATGTAAATGGTATCAAATATATTCAAAATCAGATTACATGACTATTGATGTGCTGACAAGTGTGTTGCATAAGCAGCATCCTCAGAAGCATACTAATAACAGCATTAACAAGCATATTTGATCACTAATCCAGAGGGATGAGACATTTATGAGTCATCAGAAGGGAGAAGTTTGCTGAGAATTTCTTGCAACTGAATCGAGCAGAGGCGGAAATGATGACACCAGGCGCATTCAATGAGCAATATCTAAGAAAAAAAAACTTAATTATGTGGTGACAATAGGTAGAAAAGATTGTTGCATTTTGAGCATTGTAGTGACAAACGATATTTGAGTTTTTGGGCACTCCACTATATGGTTGTAACTTTACATAAACAGAAAATACAAAGAAGATACTTCCCAATTTTCATTGACTAATCCATCTTTAACAAGTGGTACAGGAACCAATCTTAGCTGTGTATGAAATTTGATTTCAGATGGATTGATCCATCCATGGTGTGCTTCAAACATCTTTGCTGTAATCAAGCTAGTTAAAACTGTGAGAGACATTCTCATTTGTTTGGATTAGGCCACATTAGGAGCAAATGAAGACAGATGAAACACAAGATGCCAAGATTCTGAATCTAATTCTTCACTACAACTATTCACTAGAGGGAATATTGTACATGAGTGATATGTAGCAGGCTGTTTCTTTGTTAAAAACCCTGCCACAGAATTATAGTACTAAACAAGAGCCTTCGATGTTGCATAGTGATCTGAACACAAGGCAAAGTGCTGAAGTCTTCAACAACACCCTAAACTTTAATAGATTAATGAATGCATATGGATACAGAATATACAGTTTGGTTCTCTATTCCACCTTAACTAATCTGTTATTTAATCCAAATTTTTACACCAGGACAAATAATATTTCACCAAGAAAATAAAAAGTCTAAAAAAATGTTAACATCTTACTGCATGCATTCATTTAGAAAAATTAAAAATCTTACTCAGTAACATCACTAGTAGTGCTGCGCAGCCTCTCTAGAAGGTTATCTGTCCCAGAATGCCATGCAGTGTTCCAGGCCACCTGCAGGGCTTGGCGGGCAGGGTTAAGGGTCAGGAGGTCAGAGGAAGGAGCCAAGACGCAGCAGTACGGGCTAACAGCGTGGTAAGTTGCTGCCTGAAATGGAATGTTGTACCTTGAAGAAACATTAGGAAAACATTAAAAATCTGTGGATATTGTCTGTAAAGTGTTTTGATGAGAGGAAAGGGAAAAAATGACAACATGGCACAAAAGAACGTTAAATTGCTCACTTTAGATCTTCTTAACCTAAAGGATGGCCTTACCTGCGTACTACTGTCAGTGGCAGCGAGAACGGTGTGAAGGTAACATCTGTGTTGGATTTGTCTGACCTGACAAGAGATGAGCAGTTTAACAAAATATGGACTGGATGCATATTAATAGTAGTGACACAGAAAGCTTAAAGAGAAAAAAATAACTCACCATATCTCAATACTGGCAATCTCATCAAACAGCAGTAAACTCATCAAGACAGAAATCTCACTGCCATTGCCTTTGTTCTCCTTCAGTATCAAGGATGCTATAATGAAAACACAACATTGGCAATTTTACATAAAACCTACCCCTCAAATCGTAGCTCATAAATAAAGTCAGAAAAAACTTCAAAGTGAAATTCCATTAGTGACCAGCAGCTGCTTATTTATATCAAACTGAAATTTGAAAACCTTACATTTGTATTGTATATAAAAAAAAACCCTTTGCATATATTCTGTGTAAATTATACAAATGGACAGGAAGCAACTTTTAATATAACATTATATGAATGATGTCTCCTTATTTAAAATGTGTTGTCAATTTAGCCAACAAATACGTGAGTGGCTGTACATATTACCAACTACTGTTAAGATAAATCTGCAGTACACTCGCGTTAAGCTGAGCTCCATGGCAACAAGTTGCATCATACCAATCTTCCACTTACTGAAGAGTGACAACATGGTTTAAAGCTATGCATGACTTGAGAAAGTGCCCCCAAGCCGCACAACACATGTATAGCTGCTACTTAATGAGTTGTCTTGTGAATGTACCCCTGAGCAGTGTGAGGAGCAGGAGGTTGCGCTGTGCCAGGCTGTGCCTCAGAGAAGGATCGGCGTACACCAGCTTTCTCAGGATACACACACAAGGCTCCAGCAGACAATCCAAGCTCTGGGGAGAACAGCAACATACCCACTTGGCGTTTAATTGCAGGGAAAACACAAACGCACACAATCTCTCTCTGTCTCTTCCTGTTTTGTGTCTCACATACAAGTGCACAGGATCTCTACTGTCAGCCCAAATAAGCTAAACCCAAATGTTGTAACTGCACAGGTTGCAGGCGGCAATGAAGGGTTGGGACAAATACAACCTGCAGAAATCCCTCTTATACACACTTGTTAGCAGTCTGGACCTCTATGTAGCTAGACATGTTGGACGATTACCCCTGGCAGCTTCTGATCAGCAGACTGCAGTAACTACAGGGCAAAAATCAGTGCTGACCAGGATCTGTCAGACACTATTAACACACAACCCGGTCTCACGGGGATTCGTGAAACTGTCACGTAAGTTTTAGTTTCGGTTTCGTGCGCACCAACACGATTCCGTCATGTTTTTCGTGCCGCTCACCACGAAATGTTTTTCGCTGTGGTAATCACATCTGAAAGTGGTTTATACCGGCGGATTCATGACGATCTAAGCTGTCCATCGGCGTATACTGCTTGTGTGATCGCGTTAGTGGCCGCCGGCCGCCGGACATTCTTGAAATTCCTATGCAAATTGGTAAGTGTACCACCGGCTTATGGTTAGGTTATGGTTAGGGTTATGTTTAGGGACGATGTCATGCAAAATATAGCGTTGGATTCGCCACGGTTTTACATTAAAAATATAATATACACATTCTTTTGAAATACGTTCTGAGTGGCACGAAAAGTCCGCCGTTTAAAATACATTGGTGCGCATTTCGTGGTGAGCGGCACGAAAAACATGACGAAATCGTGTTGGTGCGCACGAAACCGAAACTAAAACTTACGTGACAGTTTCACGAATCCTCGTGAGATCGGGCTGTAACACAGACCATTTCTATCATCTACGCCTCAGTGGGTTTCCTCCACATCCACTGGCAACATATGTACACATGTAAGCACATATAAACAAGAACGTGCACAAATTGGAGCACATGTGACTGCATTTATGAATTACAGGGTTTGATATATTTGGCTTTAACAACGATTCATTCAACACACATCTATCAGTTTGCCTGCGTTATTTGTTTATACCTTGTTGCCATTTACGCTCTCCACAATAAAAGAAATGACTTTATCTGTTATTCCGAGATTCTTCAGCACTGGGTGCATTGCTGTATCTAAAGGGAAGAGAGAGATTCATTCAACACACAACAATAAACATTTGCATAATCAACTGTTTTTTTTCCCCTCCCATTTGTCTAAAACATATGGCAGTGGGAATGCACAAATGTTGCTGCAAATTGTAGTTTTCACCAGAGGAAAGCTCTCATAAAGTTTAAAAAGTTGCTTTTCATTGTATGAAGTGCATACAGTTTCCTACACAACTCTAACTGGGAAGAATCAAAATGACAATGAGACAGATGTGAACTATTAGCAAGTGAATTCTGCCTGTGAATATTTTAGCGGTGCTATGCCACTTTCAGATCTGCTTGTATAGCTATTAAAAAACAAAAACAAAAAAACAAGGACAACCTGTTGTGGGGCTAATTTAAAAGTAGGGGAGCTGGAAGGAGCCCAAAGTGCAACCACTGTCAGTGTTTACAATTACAATATGCTATACTAGAGGGTGTATTAAAGTATTAGTTCTGCTTGAGCTAAAATTCAGCTTGAAAACATATTAGAATAACATAACACATTAGCCTATAAGAAATTACTATCACCATTACTAGCTATAACAGATCCCTCACCTTGTAGCACGACCGAAAGCTGTTCTGCAGCCGATCGTCTCAGGGAAATGTCAACAGTGTCTGAGCGGAGGATACAAAAAAGCTTCTCCACCGACTCCACCTAGCCAACATTAAACACAGTTAATAAGCACTCACCTCTGTCTGTGTACAGGTTTATCTGTTTTCTATCTGTGTGTATGTAAATGTATACCTTTAGGACAGACTTGTTGCTGGTGTCAAGTGTGATGTCGAGAGGGTTTCTGAGGCAGTAGAGGTTGGGGAGTGAGGCGATTGCTGACTGATCCAACTCTGGTCTGGCTGTGTGTGCATCATCATTGCCAGTTAGGTGGGGCAGGATTTGTTGCACTGCTGCTATCCTCACACTGTTAATATTGAGTGATAACAGAACAGAAGCAATCCTTGTAGATGAGAATTTCACTGTGATTGAAAAACATCATAAAACTATTTTGTTTAAGTGATTTATCTAACCTCTTATCTGCATTAAAGCACTGGCATGTAGCTGAAAATGTTTTTTTTAAACATGCAAACAGCAATTGGTGTCAAAACTGGTTGGCAGGGCAGATAAGTCTATTATCTGCTGCCAAAATTTAACAGGGCTGCTCTGGTGTTCATTTCCATCTCCATCAATATTCATAGACTGGGACTGGATGAGAAGCTGTTTTACACAGGCCTGAAAGAGCATTTAGATGACTTGATGAGCACATCACCTGACAAAAACATATAGTGTGTGAATATGTCCACCACAAATGTTGAAGAGCAAAACATTCAGGCTCTCTGGAGTTTGTCTAGGTAACAAGACAAAAACCTGACGTCCAATGTCAAACTCATCAAACAACATTACACAAGGAAAGATTCAGAAGAAACCTAGCAGACATGGAGTATAGACAACACAGACATACACACACATCTCTGATATGCACATACATCTGGGCCGTACATAATACTCAAAACAAGCACAGACAGACGCAGACACTGACAATAGAAGGACCCAGGGCCCAGACTCACGTGGGCTGTTTAGTGAAAAGGAGTCGGAGTGCTGCTTTTAGCTTGGCTGTACTTGGGAACACGTTGTCTCTTGCCACATCCGACGTGTCACTTATCAGCAGGACACAGTTTCCCAGTGACTCTTCAGTGCTGGCGTAACCCTGCCACACACACAAATACACACATAATTCTCACCCTGCCTTGGCAGACAGTGGAGCAAACAATGGGGAATTCCAGCTAAGCATCGCAACAGTAAATAAAATATGCATCGCTCTGATTACGGGTGGTTTCATTTCATCTCTTGTTGACATGGTGGGCCCATCTCTGAATGGCCTCCTTGAATTAAATTACACTTGACAGCCTAGTCAAAATCTCATGTATATTCATGAAGAATTTCCTTGCTTTCTGTTGCCTGAAACCGAACAATTAATAAAAGTTTGTTTCTTCCCCCCCAAAAAGGAAGCCATATAACAGAATATGTAAATGAGAGAATAACTGCATTTTTCTCACTGGATGCTCAAAATGCAGTCATTGTGGTCCAAAAGCACTAATATTGTATTTTTGATCATAGCTGTTTTGATTGTGAGTGCATGCACCACTTTCGCCTCTCCATAAATACAATGTAATAAGTTCCAAACATGATGTCGTTTTATGAGCTCTGCAGTGCAAATAGTATGCAAGTTCTACGGAGAGCACAACACCTGTAATATGGGCATGACCGGGTAAAGTGCCTCATTGAATCTGTCCCAGGTTGATGCTGTCATCATCAATCGTCCCTTGAGCAGGAATAGCAGGATATCCTTGGCAGGAACGTTCACCTATAGATCACAGGTAAACTGCTGAATTCACAAAGGCACTGCTGACAAAACATCTACTGGCAAGTACTGTATGTGGCAGATTTTTAGACATCTAAATTACAAGACATTTTAGCATGACCTTAAGAGTAATGTACAACAAAAACAAACACTAATCCCTGCACCTTCAGCTTTGTCCAAATGCAGAGTACTATTTTTTTAAATGTAGGGTTTTTTTGCACTTTAGCTTTTTTGTCCACAAGCAAAAATAACAAAACAAAAAACAATCCTTCTATTACGCAGATTTCCACTCCATTTGCAGGTTTGATATATAGATGTTAAAAAAAGACTTTTGGAAACAATAATGCAGACAACTGCTTTACCTCCCTGATTGGGTTTTGTCTACCAGTCAAAGGTTTAGACACACCTTCTCATTTAATGGGTTTTCTTCATAACACCCACCCTTTGCTTTGATTACTGCTTATATTTGGATATTCGGGTCCAGCCTTACTTCTTTGTGCACTCTTGGCATTCTCTCAATGAGCTTCATGAGGTAGTCACCTGAAATGGCTTCCCAACAGTCTTGTAGGAGTTCTCAGAGATGCTGAGCACTTGTTGGCCCTTTTTGCCTTCACTCTGCGGTCCATCTCATCCCAAACCATCTCCACTGGGTTTAGGTCAAGTGACCGGTCACCTGATGCAGCACTCCATCACTCTTCTTGGTCAAATAGCCCTTACACAGCCTGGAGGTGTGTTTGGGGTCATTGTCTTGTTGAAAAATAAATGATGGTCCCACTAAATGCAAACTGGATGGAATGGCATGTTGCTACAGGATGCTGTGGTAGCCATGCTGGTTCAGTGTGCCTTCAGATTTGAATAAATCTCCACAGTGTCACCAGCAAAGCATCTCCACAGCATCCCACCTCCTCCTCCATGCTTCACGGTGGGAACCATGCACATAGAGACCATCCATTCTCCTCTTCTGTGTCGCACAAAGACACAGTGGGTGGAACCAAAGATCTCAAATTGGACTCATCAGACCAAAGCACAGACTTCCACTGGTCTAATGTCCATTCCTTGTGTTTCTTGGCCCAAACAAATCTCTTCTGCTTGTTGCTTTTCCTTAGCATCTATTTGACCATAAAGGACTGATTGGTCAGTCTCCTCTAAACAGTTGATGTAGAGATGTGTCTGCTAACAGAACTCTGTGTGGCATTTATCCGGGCTCTAATCTGAGCTGCTGTTAACTTGTGATTTCTCAAGCTGGTGACACAGATGAACTTATCCTCAGTAGCAGAGGTGACATTTAGTCTTCCTTTCCTGGGGCGGACCTCATGTGAGCCAGTTTCATGGTAGTGCTTGATGGTTTTTGCGACTGCACTTGGAGCTTTTGCAATTTTCTGGACTGACTGACCTTCAGTTCTTAACATAATAATGGACTGTCGTTTCTCTTTACTTCGTTGATTGGTTCTTGCCATAATATGGATTCTAACAGTCGTCAAATAGGGCTGTCAACTGTGTACCAACCTGACTTCTGCACAATACAACTGTTGGTCCCAACCCCATTAAAAAGGCAAGAAATTCCACAAATTAACATTGACAAGGAACACCTGTGAAGTGAAAACCATTTGAGGTGGCTACCTCATGAAGCTCACTGAGAGAATGCCAAGAGTGAACAAAGCAGTAATAAAAGCAAAGGGTGGCTATTTTAAGGAATCTAAAACATAAAACATATTGAGTTATTTCACACTTTTTTGTTTACTACATAATTCAATATGTGTTCATTCATGGTCTTGATGCCTTCAGTGAGAACCTATAATGTAAATAGTTATGAAAATAAAAAAAAAACATTAAATGATAAGGTGTGTCCAAACTTTGACTGGTAGTGTATGTAAAACTAGAATGTACTAGAAGTACATCAAGAACATGTACCTTTTCTGCAGAGTCCTGGAGTCCAAATGTGATTATTTCATAGAGCATCCTGCGGTGGAGAAGGAAGCTGACTCCAGCACACGGTCCTGGTTCCTGTCGTGACACATTCTGGATGCCAAGGCAGTCCTACGGGTATATGTAATCACACCAGAGCACATCATAAATTATCGCTATCCTCTCGCCTGTGCTCGCATACAACAGTTTCAATTCACTTTAAATGTAGCCATGCACTCCAGACAGTGATTGGTAAAATGAAAAGAAAGACTGATTTCAAATGTCAAGTGGGGTTTTATAGCACACTGCAAAAGAGCTGCGACTCATTCATCTTCATTCTACGTATTTACATATGGATGCCCCACCAAAACAGGCCCCCATTCAGGCTGCATCAGACCTGTATATTTTAGCCATGACCCTTTGCACTCATTCACACAATGACTGTCTATATAAGGTGGCTTGCTCTCACCTTGACCAGGTTTAAAGCACATTCATACGTTTCTATCTTGACAGGCAGTAGAGGGTGGGACAGCAGCTTGAGGAGGATTTTCTGGCTCTCAGTCTGAAGGAGTGGACTGGGTTGATCAAACTTCCATCTAATGAGAGACAACCAAAAGAATTTAAACAGTATTAAAATAATTCAGATATAAATGCAGCTTAACATGTGATTGATTTGGCTTTGCAAAAAGCTGATCTGACTTTTCTCTCACAGGTAAGAGCAAATGTGAACACATTCTTTGATGATGGGCAAATGCTGATGAAATGGAAGACCATCAACAGCTTGGTCTGCCAGCTCCAGTAACTCCAGCCAGTTCTTTTCCCCCTTGACGAAGGAAAATGATCAATGAATTAACAAAAATGTGGTATGGGTAACATCTAACTTAACAGATTTCCTTATATAACTATAGATGTCTATAAAAGCTGACTGGTAACATGAGGCTCATACCTCAGCTTGTGCTTCTTTTAGAAAGTTACAAGTGGATTCCATCCAGAGGGCAGCTCGGGTCACCCTCCTGTAGAGGTCATGGCCATCAGAATTCACTTGCTCCAAATAGGCCACTGCTGTCTCTTGCATGCTGGGTAATAAACCTCCAAATGATGTGTCCAAGCATAAGTGGAAGATAGTAGTTGCTGTGTTTTCTGGGAGATTGTCACTAGCCTGCGTGAGGTTTATAAAAATATTAACTTTTAAATGTAAAACAACGTATTAATGTGATTTGGTCACACAAGCACACACATGTACCTTCTCCAGAGGCAGGATGGTCTGTAGGAGTTTAATGGTAAAGATGGCGGTTCCTATGTAGGCCATTCTGTGGTGAACCTGAGAACTGTGGGGAATATCTCCTGAAAAGCTCTGGTGATAGCTCAGAATATCCGCAAGCAGTTCCAAGCAGACTTGCAGCTTCTCCTTCTAAAACACACACAGAAGGAAATGTAGACAAAAGCACACATGCAGCACAAACACACCAACACACGCACGTACTCGCATCGCGTGCGTGTTCACACACAGAGACACAGCTACTGGCTGAGAGCCAAGAGAAAAATTGTTCGTTCCAGGGGTTAGGAATTGAATGTAATCAGATTTCAGGGTTATTTTGGGACGAGATACAGATCCACCCCATCTCAGTATGAATAAATTGGAACAATCTATTCTCAGCCACTTTGTTCTGGGTATAGAAATTGAACAATAGAAGATAAATACCAGCAGGGGGCAGTAGATGCCCTGTGCATTGCAGAGGCTGGTATGAACAGTTCGACCAGTTCCCACAGGAAAAACCTAGAGGTCTGGCACACAAAAGCTGCTCTCCACATAAAGATGACAAAATAGTTCTCAGGCTGCAAGGCTCTGGGCATGTATTAAACAGCAGAGGGCCACAAGGGCCTGGACTTGACAAGTGTGTAAATCCCCCTGCAGAGGAACATACCCTTTAAACAGCCACGGAGGATAACAAATGATTCTGCATGGTTAAAAAAAAAACACACCTGTTTAACACAATCTATTGTGTGCACTTCATACACATAATAAATGAAGACATTTACTAACCCAGCAATTCTGTGCTTGGATAAACCCAGGGGCATGGAGGAGAAGTTTGCATGTATGTAAGAAGCACATTGCAACCAGGAGAAAGCCTTTGTAACCTTATATAATTCATTCAGCTCAATCACATGCCCACAGTTCTCCTTGACAGTTGAGTACCGTATGCCTGTGTGTCTCGGTGGCAAATTGTCAGGTGGCCAACCCAGTTCCCCCTTTTCAGTGAAGTGTATCCATTCATCTACATAAGAGGCTGTCATGAGTTGTGTTGACTTGCCAGCTCCATCCCCACCAGGCTGCGATCGTCCCAGACCAGTTCACAAACACTGTCCCCAAGCAGGAGGACAGCGTCACACAGCAGCTCCAGAACACGATGGAACACATGAAAACCTTCTGAGAAACAGCAGAGGAGAGAAGCAGAGCGAGAGCAGATGAGATTTTTTTTGACAAGATCAAATAACAACGGATGAAATACAGTCAGTGCAGGGAAACAGGTGAGGGAATATTTGTAGTATCTCAGGTTTACCCAGGCAAGGAAGGAAGAGAAGCAGAGATAATTGATGTATGCATTTAAAAACATTGTTTATATCTTTGCCATTTTGCTAAACGACAAAACAAAAACCTACATTGCTTCCTACCTGTTTTGAGCAGTGGTATAGCATGCTCCAAGGTGGCAACAGTGAACTGAGCCAATGTGAGCTGCCGTAACTGCAGCTCCAGGACATCTTCTACACCCAGGTCAGGAAGCTCCAAGTGGGCTACATCTGCAGGTGAATGGGCCATCTGTCTGGGGGCCTGGACCGCTGCTCCACCTCTGTGTGAGCTGCCACTGAATGAATCACAGAGAGGGGAGGAAGACAACTGTAAATTCATGATCTGTTCTTGGACCATTCTAATACAAGGAGTGACGTATCAGCTGTATAGGGATGGATCATAAAACTGGATATGCCATCACGGGAATCAAAACTGATTTTTAAACTCCACAGACCAGCCGCTAGAGGGCTCCTAGTGTTGTTCATATTTAAAAAGAAGAAAACCCTTCACAGTCTCTCTTTCTTTACACCGTTTTATCTTCTTGTGTGGGTTGCTAGTGTCACTCGCAATTTTGTCATTATCAAAGCCACAGAAAACCCCACTGTGCACAAAATTTCAGCAAGCCAAAAAGTATAGGACTCGCTTCTAAGGTCTGATGAACAGAACTGAGTACAGTGCCGAATCATATCAAAATGTTATTTCTACAAGCAAGGTAGGCAGACTAACATAATACCATTTATTCCTGAGAAGTGTGACAGAAGCCAGACTGAGTGAATCAGTGTTTCACTGCCAACAGGATTACGAACAACATCCACAGAAGCAATACCTGAGACAACACGAATAGATACACAAAAGGAGATGCCCTTTTTTAAACTATAATCCCCCTTTGCCTTTGTTTAATATACATAGGTATGCAGAGTTGCCTACATGCACACACACCTGTTCGACGCTGCATCTCCATCTTGGCCATCTCCTCTGGCTCTCTGACCCGTGCGTCCGACCACAGAAGGCCGTGGGGAGCACTCTGTCGCTGGAGACGAGGCCTGCGAACGCTGGGCCCCCAGAACATCCTGGGTGTAAGAGAAGGATGAGTTCTGGGACACTGGATCTACACAGACACAAAGAAAGAACAAAAGGACACACTTGCATATTTGTTAAGTCTTTATGGTGAGACAGAGAGATTGAATACAGTGGTGTTACAATGCCCCTCTTGTGAGAAATAAGTCCGGAGGATTAGATGGCAATAGTTAATACATTATTTAAACAATCAGGAGAACACAGCTGATGAATGCATGAACTCTGAGGCTTTTGTTAAAGTCTTATCAGCCTCAGTGCAAACAGTTAATATCGGTGGTAACATACGTAGATAAACAGGATAAGTGTGCAAAAATAATGGATTACTCCTGAAACTACCTGATATCATCATTTAAAAATATATTTTTTAAATGAGCTATACATTTTAACTCATAGGGTGCGCTACCTTGCTTTGCAGAGTAGAAGCTTGGATCTTGAAGAAAACGCAGTCTTTTCCTCAGTCCCACACAAAGTTGCCGCAGGCAGAAAAGAGAAGGCAAATGAAGGTAGCTCACCTCACCTTTATCCGAACCAAGCCTCAACAGGGAGAGAAGACTCTGAAAACAGAAGGAGATGTCAGATGTGTTACATTACTTCAAAGATGGGTCACGGAAAAATGACTCATTATATCCAATTAGGACTATTCTAAGTGGGAAAATATATTGGCCAATTTACAGAGCAAAACTGAGACAAACAATGTACAAAGACTGTGTATGAAAAAGACTTAAACTCAGACAGTGATAGTAAAGTCGTAATAATGTTCACAAAATGAAAAGGGCAAGTGGAATTGAATTATTGAAGCAGCAATTTGTTCCAAGTTCAGATTCCCTGCACTCTGTAGCTAATGATGTCATGTTTCTAAATTCAAGTCTTTTAATTTTGCTTACTTATTAGCTCTAGTAACTCAAAGGAGGGGCAAATACAGCCTCAAGAAGATAAGTACTTTCCTGTAATGATTTCTTTTTGATGATGAGACTGCTGGGTGACAGTATGCTAATGCTACCCTGAGACCGATGTAATTTTATGCACCACTTTATTAACAAAATAGTAATGTTCGCAGGGGTTCATCACGGCAAAATGATGTGTCTTCCAACACTTTGTATATGCCAATGAAATGAAAAGCTTGGGTTAAAAAAATGCACTTTGTTTCCAACATGACACGGGTATATACATCAAAGTGTGCCTCACGTCTACAGAGATGGAGAGAGAGTATTTTTCGTGAACGTAAAAAGGAGCTCAATGCAAACTTCAGGATTGTGACCCCATGCATCAGCTGTTGACATTCTTCAAAAACCAGCAAGACAAGGTCGACGACTGTTCAAAGCCTGTAGACGACTGTGTCAAGTTATACAGAAACTCTGATACTGAAGGAGGCCTTAGAGGAAAAAACAAAATGTTCCACCAAGGACTTTCACATCCTGCAAGAGGTACATCATGACCAAACTACACATATCCTCAAGCAATCTAGCACCTATTCAAGCAAAGTAAACCTCCAGAGGCCTCCACAACCTCCTACAAGATCAGGGCCACAGAGTTACAAATTGATGCTTTGTTCAAGGACATTATTTGACAGGATATTATTTTGACAGTGGTTGGAGTGACCATCAAATAAATCCATTATGATTTGTTACTGCTAGCCACTCCAAACTATATCTGCATCTAATTAATATGAATACAGAAGACTAGTATTGTTGTTGGCCGGAAACCAGGAGAAAATAAACAAGCCCTGGTAATCTTCCCAGACAATTTCTTGGTCACTTTGTACACCCATAGTGAATCAAGTGTTTATAGATCAGAACACTGCAGATTTCCCATCAAATACTGTACACTGATTTGTCTTAAATATAAGCATTTCATCTGACAGCTGAACAAATTATCGGAGACTTTAAAGTAAAAATGACGGCTCTGACAGCCATTCTTAACTCTACCACAAGATGCAAGATTAAACACAAATTTTAATGACATATTTGAGGATCAGCACAACCTTAGAGGTAACACAATCCAGAGTAACATGTGGTACCTTGATATTATTAAAATATAGCCGTCATTCTGACATTGCCTGTCATGATGCGATAATGGAAACTGAAACCACTACAGCATACCCTCAAAACCTTCTGTCTCACAGAGTTTGATCAGTCCCTCTAGCCGTACAAGCAAAAATCTACATACATTTACTTTACTATCTGCAAGATGATGGTAATGTACCTTTACAATACTGGGCCTTTGCAGGAAGATCTCAGCAGGAAAGTCTTGCAGAATGACATCGCGTAACAGTTCACATGTGGTTCTCACCAAGTTGGGATTGCTACTCCCAAGAGAACTGCATCAAGAGAATTAAACAGGATACACTAATACCCAGTAATTTAAATCACAAACTGTTGTGTAGTTAACTAAACCCAAAAAATGTCTTTGGAAAGGAAAAAGTGATAATTAAGTCATTAGCATTGGGTATCGAACAAAATATTTTTGAACTTTGTAACCATTCAGTACAAAAAGCTGAATAGAAATAACTAAATGAATCATAAATTTGTTTAACACTTAATTTAATTAGGCATATCATATAATATTAATTACTGACATGTATCGTCTCTTACCTCTCATTGGATGAAAGTATGTGTCTGTCTGTGTTTGTCAAGGTCAGCCATGGAAACACAGAAAACTTGAGGCATCTTACAGATTCATGCACTGCACAACACAGAGGGATTAAATGTGTAAAACATGAGTCATTTATAGAAAGAAATATCACGCATATCCTTCAAAAGCTAATTTCAAGCAAGGGGGACCTGCTATCTTCTGAGGTGGCACATCTGTATTCCTTGGCATGCTCCTGCAGAAATAACCCATTTTAGGCAAATTCTCCTCAGGTGAAAGAGCCAGTGGGGCTGCAGCAGAGACACAACATTTGTTATTCCAATAACATTTCACATACTGCAAGTATTTAATATGCTATAAGAGCTTAAAAAGCAAGAGGAAAACACACATCATCTCATCCCGCCTGTCTCCAACATAAGGTTGTGAGAATTTTAGTATTTTTTACACGACAGACTCTAAACACAAACAAATATTTGGCTCAACTTGCAACACCTGTTGGAGTTGTACTACGTGATCCATGTGAGTAGACAACTGTATGACTAGGGAGTAGCTCAGGTAGCTGAAACAGCTGGTCCAGGGTTCCATCAATGACAGCTCGCAGTCTGGGCTCCACATTAGGAGATAGTTGGGTGAGAAAGTCCACCGCGCCGACGTCTCTCAGCATCTGGGCTGCACTTGGATGCTTTGAAGACAAAATAACGAGGAAAGCGCTCAGGAAATAAATACCACAAAGTTTGGTGCAATGTTGGAAAAGTACTGAGCATATGCTTTACCAGCAAAATTTCGCTGGGCAAACCTTGTCACATTTAAGCCCCTTCAAATATTTTATTCAAGTGCAATGTGTTTGTAAGGAGGAAACTTCAGGCTGCCGTGAAAATTCTGACACATGCAAGTTTTGACATCATTTAACAACTTAGAGTCTGATTAGACAAAGTCATGATTCCATTCAAAGCTTTTCAGGTGGGGATGCCATCTGTTTGTTTCATTGTCATTCAACCTGTTTATTCAATTTGACTAATCGGTTAGTTATTTTGGCGGCAAAAAAATATCCCAAAATGGTGAAAAAATGCTGGTCAGACAACATCCTCGAATGTTTATCCACAACCCAAAGACATACAGCTTACCATCACAGAGGAGATTTTGAAAAATCTAAAAACATCCTAATTTGAGAAGCTGGAATCATAGGCAACTTTACAATAATACTCAAAACAATTCATCTATTATCAAAATTGTTGATGCATAATGCATCAGATGTCAGACAATCCATCAATCCACTAATGCATTTTCTCATATGGTAGACTGCTCTTGTCTAGCCACGGTCTTTTAGATCTACTCATGCAGCATTTTATCTATCATATGCACACTTCATATCTACCTTTGATAATGTTAAAAGCAGTTCAAGGACCTCCTCCTTCATTGGCACCTCGGGGAAATTGAACCACTCCAGAAGATGCACGAACAGCATCTTTTCTTGCACAATGTCATGGACAGAAATCAGGGAATGACGCAGCTTGCTCAAGATGCTCTTCAGTGCTCGAACTCGTATCTCCACCAGAGAGTGACCTAAAGTTTGTCAGGAGATGAGGGAAAAGATTAAACTGAGAACAGACATTATAGCAAACCTAGCTAAGTTTCGTTTTAGCTAGTCAACAGCTAACAAAGCTCGAATAGAACTCGGTGTCGTTTCATTGGCTTAGCTAAAGTTAAACAGTTAGAGCATATTTTAGCGACGTTGTTCCGAACAAAAATAGCTACAAAATAAGAGCAATGTAGAGCCAAGAGAGTAAAGAGGGAGTTGCTATTGTTAGACAGGATGCAAACTGCTAGGAGGTTTTGTTACCATAACTTCAGGTAAAGTCGGGTGGCTACGCTACCTTTGAGAAGCTAACAGTTCAACGTACCTATTTTCTTTATAATAGGAGACAACTCCATGTCGAATGAATGTTATATGAAGTTTCCCAGTGTAAAAGCCAAGACATAGGAGCTTAAAAAAATCGATGGAGGCTCTTCTGTGCAGTTAGTGGTTCTCTGGCAGAGTCATGTCAACAACATCTGCCCGGGTCTGTTTTCAACAACCGCGCCAGCGTCACTCCACTTCCTGTACAGGTCAGGACCAGGGTGCGTTCAAGACCAGCAACTGTGTAGGAAAACTGACTAATTAACGCTGCGTTTACACGAGGACATTCACATAGACCACCTCAGATTCAGAAGTAAAAGAGCTTCCAGTCAAGATTGTTATATTAATTTAATCATAATTTATGTAAAGTCAAAATGATCTGTTTATCAGGCCCTTGAAACAAATATGCAACAAATGTACCACGAGACCACAAAGCCAGAGTGGACCTACATGTTTGAAAAATGATGGAGAAAGCCTCCAGGGAAAAATAGTACATTTTGAAAAAAAATTCACCAGCCTTCCACCTCACACGAGTGAAAGTGCAGTATTATCAAAACTAGGAACATTCTGTCTCAGAGTGAACAACTAGTCAATGCATTTGTAAGTTCTGGACTGGACACTTGTAATTCTTTGCTGTCAGAAGGTCTTGATAACTCTCTCTGCTCCACAATGCTGAAGCAAGAGTACTAGCAGGAACGAGCAACAGACATATTTCTCCCATTTTACAATCTGTTCATTGACTCCTTTTGAAATGAAAATTCAAACACCAATTGCACGCTCCCTCAACTCTTGCGACATCTGTAGCATTGTACTGTGTGATAAAACTGCGCATTTCAGAGTGGCCTTTTATTGTGGGCAGTCTAAGGCACACCTGTGCACTAATCATGGTGTCTAATCAGCATCTTGATATGGCACACCTGTGAGGTGGGATGGATTATCTCAGCAAAGGAGAAGTGCTCACTGTCACAGATTTAGACAGATTTGTGAACAATATTTGAGAGAAATGGTGATATTGTGTATGTGGAAAAAGTTTTAGATCTTTGAGTTTATCTCATAAAAAACGGGAGCAAAAACAAAAGTGTTGCGTGAATATTTTTGTTGAGTGTATTTAGCCTTTTTTCTATCTTCAATCTTTTTCTCTCCCCCTTTTAACTCTGACCCTAATCAGTTGAAGCAGATGATCCCCCTGCCTGAGCATGGTACTGTTGGAGCTTAATTCTTGGTAAAGGAAAGTGCTTGTTCAGAGGTAAACCAAAGGACATTTTGAATTTGTTGGGGTTTTCTGTTGATTTTGTAAGGTCTTCACCTCATATAAAGTGCCATAACTGAATGTAAACCTTTAGGTGTTATTTTTACTCCCATCTTTATCCCACCAACAGTCCTCCAGTCTTTTTCAGACAAAGACCTAATATTTATTTGGCAAGGCCTCTCAGTAGATCACAGCTGCTTAGATTATGTCTCAAGACATCCTGTCTCTGGCTGCCGTTTCTTTCAACATGCCACACGACCCATGTGATGTGCCTTTTTGTTGCATACCACTCTTATCTCGTCTTTTGAAATCTTCCGTAGGCATGCTGAAGCAATTTGTCTGTCCTGTATCATCAGTCTTTCAAGGCATGTTTCCAAATCATCGAAGGCCCACACATTGCTGAAATATTGAACAAAGTTTTGACAGCTCTCGCGTTACCCTGTCGTTAAATTTGTCTTTTCAAACACTGACGTTCAAATCAAAGTTGTTTTGCATCGCCCCTTAACACCAGTGCTGGCATAAATTACTTGGAGACTCAGTGTATAAATGACTCCGGTTGCATGGGTTGTCACACATGAGATGCGACATGGATATGATCGGCTGACAGGGTGATAATTAACAAACTTAGCAAATGATAATTTGATATCATAATAATATAATCACACAGCTTTTGATATTTCTGGAGGGATTTATCCTATAATTAATTTGGCCCCATGCTATATGTCCTACTGTAACCTTGAAGACGTGGAGAGAAAATGTTGAATTCTGCAGCAATGACATGACCCTTGTTCCAAAGCGTCATATGCACATATACTTCACATTAAGTCAAATATCTGTATGCAAGATGGTGTGTTTTTTAGTTGCAAATTTACCTTGAATTAAAAAAAAGACTATAAGACACACATCCCTTCGAATTTGTAGGATATTTTTTGTGGGAAACCTTTGCATCTTGGCCTGAATTCTAAACAAAGGTTTGTGGGATGGAACAGAGCTTGTCTGCACAACATGAGTCATATTGATAGACCTGCCAGTGGGTCCATTGACCTGTGGAGGTTAAAAGATTTATTCCAGATCCCTCAACCTCTGATGCAGCACATGTATGTAGTCCTGGGTTTTTTTCTTTACATTTTACAGATAAACAGTGAGAACACAGAGAGAGATTTCTGACATCTAAACAGCTGAGGAGACTTTCCTTACCTGTGAGAAAAATACATGGCCCTGGGTCAGACCAGGAGTTTGCAGTGGCTGTAGAGTTTACTCCAAAGAGTATATACCAACACTGTTTGACAACCCCTGTGTGCCTTGGATAATTTGTTAGCACTGGCTGCAGACAGGAAGCACAACTTTACTTTAAATAAATGAAAACACAAGGTCAGCTGTAGGTTATTTGGCCCTGTAGCGCTTCAGTTATCCCTTCAATCACAGCCCTTGTAAACATTTCTGTGGCTCTATACTACACAAGCTTATTTAGCTTCAAGGTATATTTTTTGTTTGTACATTTTGCCTTTTATTCCCCTGGTTTTGAAATGCAGTTCAGGGATATTTAACACTATAAATGACAAACAGTTACTTGTTAGCTGTCCGTTTTTACACACCAGTTTGAATTACTCACATGCCAAAAAAACACCTCAGGCTGTTCATGAATGTAAGGCCCATCTTCAGTTGGAATTAATGCCAATTTAAATGCTTTGAAGCCAGATTTCCTCAAAAAGTATTTCAGTATTTGCACTCCAGCTAAAGCATCATGAGTTGCTATCATGTGCCTGACCATGCTGGCCATCATGATCAGGAGTGATAAGTAATAAACTGCTGATGCCTGTTTGATTTTGGAGATAACTTGCAAAGACTAATTCTTTTAAACAGTTGTAAATGTAGCATAAATAAACAGACAAGCTTAAAATACATAGTTACATTTTTTTAAAAACACATTATGGACTGTGTGAAACCTTTTGGTGTGAGGAGGCCAGCTTGACTGTTATGTTTCAGACATTAGAAATGCCGGTTTCAACATAACACTATTGATACTTTCTTTGGATCCTTTTCTTGACTTCCCAATAACTCAAAATTTAGTACCGAGTTAATGTAACTTGCTATTAAAATGTAAGACATGCAAATCATAAAGAAGATGCTGCAAACATAAATATAAAGAACATAATATATTAATGGAATCATAATCTTTTACAATAGCTATCAATGCGGTGATTAGAAGCAAAATTAACAATTTGCGAATACCACCATAAAAGCATAAATATTCCAGCTACTGACTCCTTTAGAAGAAAGAGATACTAAATAAAATACTAAACTTGAAATATCCAATGCAACTTTATGACACATATAACTTTTTTTAACTGACCAGGAGGAAGGAGGTAGCGACTGCTGGTAAAAGTAACATTTAATCACTAATATCCATACAGATCCACATATATTCTATGCTTCTCATAACTGGCATAGTCTGTGGAAGGAGAAATGAAGCCCCCAAGAAGTCAGAGATTTTTTTTCTCCTCTCTTCTCAGGCAAAGGCTGAAACATAAATTTGGGATGAGTAGAAATTAAAAAACCATCCATGCTCTAAAAAAATTCAAACTACCTTCCCTTCAGCAAGAAGAAAAAAAAACCCATAGCCATCACCTTTTCCAACCGCCCTTCCTCCCCTAATAATTTGTGAGAAAGCTGAACTAAAAGCCTTGTAAGTGTATCTCTAAATGAACATCTTTGGGCCTGCAAAAGCATGAAGTGATACTGTTGCAGTTTTTCATGCATAAAACAAGTTCAATATAGCTAATCAGCCTTATCATTGTTGTAATTGTCCAATATTCAGCGCACCATATGGCAACAAAATAAAAGGAATTGCCAGCAGAATTGGTAAGATAAAATCAAGGGTGATGCTGTGACAGACTTGAAGAACATGAGCAAGCATCATTCATTGTGTTAACCAGGCAGCCATTTAGCTGTATAGCTGAGTCATTGTGTTGCACTGTTGACCCAGCTGGTGGAACAGTGATTAATGCACATCTGTGAAGACGTCCTAAAACTTTTAGGGGGCAAACAGTGATGTGACAGACTGATTTAACTATGCTAAATACTGCAGGAAAAAAAAATCTGCTGAAATCACACCACAACAGTGAGGCTGTGCTGTGGACATCATCCTTACCATAAATGTTCGGATCGGATTTTGAGGCAAACACTTCCTATGTTATTCCACAGTCACTCCTGAAACAAAACCCAAGTGGTCCCACAGGCCCTGTCATTGTTTGACATGCCTGCTGTACCCGTCTTCCGCTCCGCTGCAAGTGTTGAGGATATGAAGGTGGGCACCGAGGGGCTCCCCCGACTATCCCCCATCGGCAAAGGGAGTCAAGTCGAAGGCCTGAGCCAAACTGAGGCAAGCACAGACATATTGTGCCAATAATTTATGGCTGATACAGCATTCATTTGAAATTAAGATGAAACACGAGGAGCTTCCCCACACGTAGGGGTATCTCATTAAACAGTGTAGCATACTCTGTGTGTACAATGTTCCATCTTGACTTGCGCTTCAATGTTTTGAGTCGTGCTTATACATAAATTCAAATTCTTTCGGAAATATTGATCTTGAGAGTGAGAGATGGTCCCAAGGCACTGAAATGTTGTGCCGTGTGGTGTTTCATAGCATCAGGCAGATCCTCAATTCCCATCAAACTATTAGAGCAAGATTCCATTTATGTAAATTCTAAACAGCCTGCTATTAGTATCCATTTGATCTGTTTATCATGTCAAGACAAAACCGACTGGGTTATTCCCACAGCTGAATATTTACTTGTTTTTACTGTCTGGCAACAAATATCAACCACTGAAGTTTGTTTGTCAGGTCTAATTTGGCTTGTAACAACATTGCATCTTTGCTTCCCAGTGTCCTTGGTGTTATATCTAAGAGCTGCCACCCCTCCTCGCTCCCCCACCACCAGCCCTCCCCTCCTGTGCCAACACATCAAGTGAAGGCAGCCTGATCAACCCTAATAGGGCCTGGTAATTAGAGTCTTTGCATAGAGCCTGTCTGCACGCAGCTGCCCTAAGCAGGTTGGAGAAGGACTGCCATACACTTGACAGTGTGGAAAAAACAATGTAATGTTCGGTATATGGACCAAATTAGCCTGGCAGTGGTAAACACAATCTACTTTAAAACAATACTGACACTAATTAGGCAACCAATGTATCATTTCAGAGTTCAAGTTTTAGTTGCTGCATCAAATACTTGAAAATACTTTGAGAGCCAACTTGATGTTCCACGAATACAAATTAGAAAAACCTTCCTGTATAAAGGCCAAGCACAGCCAGTGCTGGAGGGGGAGAAAGAGTTGTAGTTGATATTTATCAACTGTTGTATGATATATGCAGTGGAAATGGAGTCTTAATTAATGTCATGGGGTAACATTATAAATTATGTGATGTAAATCACATGAAAACAAGCAAGAAACAGTTTAAAAGAAAAACTTAGATTCTTTGCTATTTCTTAAACCTTTAAATAAAGCTGATTTTAACAATTACTTTTCATTTTGACACTTATCTTTATTAGCAGCTGCCGTATATACACAAATTGTTACTGCAATCACAACCTACTACCTAACCAACTCGGATGAACAAAGCAAAGTTGAGCACAATGTTTCAATTTAACGCTTCTCCACAAGAAACAATAAAGACATGACATTTTGGATGAAAGAAAAGTGATTTAGGGAGGGAAAAAAAAGCAACTTCCTTCATTAGGGATGCAACCCTTGTCACACTAAATCTCCCCATGCTACGGTCTTATTATGAAAAGTCCAAATAGCTTGGATCATGCATTTTAAAACCACACTCTGGCAGAGGATGGCAGCACCTTATGAAAAATAATCTTGAGTCATTTGTTAAAATGCAAAATCATTTCAGAGACTGCATTGCTAATAATTTCGTGTGGCACCAAAAGCTGGTTTGTGTCTCTGCTATTATGAGAGAACTGAATAGGGAACTTTCTGCGGCAACCACTCCCTCTTCCAAGTTTTGCAATTTCTCTTCTTCAGTAGTTTTATATATTTATTTGTGATGCTACATTTCCATTTCTGATACGGCATTTCTTTGAATGTTAATGAGAATGTTCAGAGTAGTGAAATCATGCATAATGTAACTTGCACTAAATTTCTTTTACCTCATGTAAGTGTGGTGAATTCTAACCCGTACTAAGACATCTTTACATTTTCAGTTTTTATTTAGCATCCAAACAGACAAGCATAAAGCATTTATATTGTGTTTAGTACCTACTTACGTGTGAATATACATTTCTGATTGGAATGATAGAGTTCACAACCACATCCTTCTACTTTTGGCAACTGAGCATCCCCATTTGGAGCAGTTAAAGTACAATCTAGCAGTCAGTGGTGGGTTTTTTAAGGTGGGGCAAGTGTTACATTATATTTACATTTTCAAAATGTGCAAAATAGGTCAATTTCTTTCTATATTTCTTTCTTTTATTTTACAGAAGATAATAATACCTTGTGTTTTTTTTTTCATTTGCATGCTACATTAGAAGCAATTACTCTAGTCTGTTTACAAAATATCTATTTGCCTTAACTAAAATAATTACTAATTATTTTTAAATGCTCGGTTCATTAATTCATTCATTACATTTCCTTTCTTGATTTGGTTTGATGTGCACATGATTTCCAAGTGTCAGGGTTGCGTCTGCCTCTGGGATGTGAAAACTTGCTGTGGCTGCTGAGTGCCTGATTCGCTGCATCTGAATGCACTGAATCTGCTCCCACAATTCAACAGGCAACAAAGGAAGAAAGGAAGAGGCCGTGAGCTACAAAGTGTTAGCCAACCTAGACTGAAAGATGTCACCTTATTGTGTCATTCTAGCCGCTAACATGGAGCCGTACGTTTAGAGAAGTAACAAATCCGGCCACATAAACGCTTCGTGCTTTCGCTTGGCACGCAGGAGTGGACTAAAGGGAAGGTAATGACAATGTTTTCGACAGAAAACGCTAACAAAGCTACTAGCTGACTGGCTTAGGTAGTAAGTTAGCATTAGCACAGCTAACATTAGCCAACAATCGTCAAGGAGCGCACCTTTCATGAACGTGTTGTACAAGATAAATACCAAGACCTTTGTGGTATTTTGCCCATTACTACAAGCAAAAGTGAACAGGTAAGACGCTAAATCACGCACCTTTTTAAAACACGTTTGCACAGCACAAATTCACTTTCAAAGTTCATTTGCTAACAGACTGATTGTTAGCATTTCGTATTAACATGTGAGCATCACAACAGCTGTTAAATTGCAATGCGGTGTTGGATAACTTTATTTTTTCTCATGCCTACCACTGTAAACTGCACAAAGTAAATAGCTACTGGATGTTGCGATTTTAAAATATTTGCGTTAAGGTGGAAAACAGAAACGACAACACAAGCGTAGCTAAGCTAAAGGCATGCTGTTGTGTCCGTAGGCCTTCCCAGGTCAGAACAAATCTGGCTCACTTTGATTTTATTATGGTAGCGTCAAGTGATTGTATAAGTACAGAATATGATTTATTTTATTTATTTTTTGCTGAAGTTATGTGTTAATCAGAAGTGGAAAACTTCTATAACGAACTGGCTTTGTTTTTCATAGCATCAAATGAAAGGTGGTGGAGGTGGAACTTGACCCAAGCAACTGAGTCACCATTTTCCTGCACATAATGGTGAGTAATCAGATTGCAGCTGTCTTGATTATCTAGCGGCTTTATTTGGGTGCTTTAAGTGGCACATGTCTCTGGTTACTGTAGTGTTGTTTTGCCAGAATAGTCATAGCTTTCTGACAGATGAAAAGGCAGTGATGGGAAGACCATAGCTTTGACATGATATGGTCTGTGAATATTCAGTCATGCATTATTTTAGGTCGGTAACCATATGCATTGGATGTAAAATGAAATGAATTGCGAGGTATAAGTGCTGGCTGTCAGCTTCAATGGTGTGTGAAGATTTTTCTATCTATATTGTGGGAGCAGTGCATGAAATTTTATACATAGATCCATAGAGAACAATACAGCAAAACAGTGATACCAAACAGACAGAAAAAACAAGCAAGGACAAAATGGTGAAAACCTTGGTATCTCTTGTAGATCATAGATTTAAAGCAGTCAGTGATGATGAAGAATTTACAACCAAATAATTAACATCATGATTTTAGTCATGTCTGTGTAATTAGGAAAGTAAATGCTATACTACTGTACATACAAACTGTGTTGATGAACCACAAACAATGTAATTTCAATATACAGTAATGTGTATGTTAATGGGTATAAGTCAATATTATGATGTATTTCTTGTAATATCTTGACGTATTTTCACCAAACAAAAAATATCTTGTGTTTTTCTTTCTAAAGGGTTCGATGGTTCCACTGTATGCATGACTTGTTTCGTGTGGCCTGATGGGAGGACACTGTGGATAGTACTTTCATCAGGATACCAGGAGAGCCATCCCATGCCCCCACTTTGGAGGGCCTGTCAGAATGAAGAAGATAAGCCTTAAGACCATCCGCAAGTCCCTCAGCATAAAGGGCAAAGAGGAGGGTGACTTTGTCATGCTCCAGCAGCCCTCAGTGACTACAGAGTTTTCTAAGGAAGAGTCACTTTTTGGGGGCTGCTACACCAAAGAGCTTTCTGGCTGTGACCTTGGTAGTGAAGAGGAGAAAGGAGGCCAGAATAAGGGCCGTTCAAAAAGTGAGAGCCTGATGGGATCTTTAAAGAGGAGGCTGTCTGCCAAGCAGAAGGCGAAAGTGAAAGGCGGCTCTTCAGCCATAGGCTCAGTGGATGACGACGACACCTTCTCATCCTCTTCTGTGCCGATCAGCTTCAATGAGGTGAAAGCCCAGAGACCCCTTAGGTCAGCATCCTTAAGGAGTCACCATTACAGCCCCTCACCATGGCCTCTGCGGTCAGTCAACTCTGATGAAGCATGTATCAAAATGGAAGTTAAAGTTAAAGCCATGGTTCACTCTCCTAGCCCAAGTCCCAACTTAAATGGTGTCCGGAAAGAATTTCATGATTTCCAGATGGAAGGGCTCTTTCAGGACCAAGCAGAGTCCTTAAAGAATCTCCAGCAACCACAAAATGGTGAGCTGCATCTAAATATTGATGAAAATGATGTGCCTGTGGTGCTGGGGTTGACTCCCCAGGACTACATCCAGTACACAATGCCTTTAGATGAGGGAATGTACCCGGAAGGGTCCCACTCCTTTTGCCTGGACAGCTCCTCTCCTATGGAAGTGGTAACAGAGGCAGACAATGGATCCCTCCACACAGACCAGGGACAGGAGGAACATGAACTGGTTAGTGGGATGCCTCCGGATCTCTTCATGGAAACCTCAGTTAATAGTATTCTTATCGGTTCTGCTGGTGTAATGCTCCAAAGCTCCAGAGTAGAGGTCCCGCCTCCCCTCTCTCCACTCTTGCCACCCATGACAAGTACGGGCCGTATCCCCAGGACTTTTTCGGGCTTCAGTTCTTCAGACAGCCAGGTAGCGGAGAGGGTAAGGCACCACCTCAACTTTGACCCAAATTCAGCCCCTGGGGTCAGCCGGGTATATGACTCGGTCCAGAGCAGTGGGCCCATGGTTGTGACCAGCCTGACAGAAGAGCTGAAGAAGCTTGCGAGGCAGGGCTGGTACTGGGGTCCCATCACACGTTGGGAAGCAGAGGAAAAGCTGGTCAACCTAGCTGATGGTTCATTCCTGGTCAGAGACAGCTCAGATGACAGGTACCTGCTCAGCCTGAGTTTCAGGTCACAGGGCAAAACTCTCCACACCCGCATTGAACACTCCAACGGACGCTTTAGCTTCTATGAACAGCCTGATGTGGAGGGACACACATCAATTGTGGACTTAATTGAACACTCTATCAAAGACTCAGAGAATGGAGCTTTTTGCTATTCCAGGTCTCGCTTACCAGGGTCTGCAACCTACCCTGTCAGACTAACCAACCCAGTATCTCGGTTTATGCAAGTGCGCTCCCTGCAGTACCTTTGCCGCTTTGTCATTAGGCAATACACAAGAATAGACCTGATCCAAAAACTGCCCTTGCCTAACAAGATGAAAGATTACCTGCAGGAGAAGCACTACTGAGGACACAGAGACAGGACAGTGGTAGCAATTTGCACTTTTGTGTTCAGTCAAGAGATTTTAACAAGGTTTACAGACAACCACAGTTTTGAGATGATTGGTTCTGGTGGCTCTTGGTTTGTGTCCAGGTGACCCTGTCTCTGTTCAGTCCTCCATTCCACTGTTCTGGGGTTGTTTAATGGTTTTAGGAGGCTCTACTTCCAGAAATATAGGCCAGCACATAATCTATTGCAAAAATATAGCAGAGTTATACAGCCAAGTAATCACAGTTAAACACATAAAGTGCAGACATTTTCACTTGTGATGTATGGCTACGTGTAATATCCAGCTGTGCAAGAAAAGCAGATGTTCATTCATTTACTACCTGCATAAAAGTTGGGCCAGTGAGAAAAACTAAATTTCACTCTGAATTTGAGAAGACACTGAATTTTTATCCATGAAAATGTACATTTTGAGAATAATTTCAAGATGGAAAGGTATTGCTACATCAGATTTAAAGTTCTCTGCAGACTGACCACTTTTGATCATCTTTTGCATTTTAATTAAGATGTTACCATCTTTTCCAGCATGATCACACTGTAAAGTTTGAACATCTTTCTGCATTCACACTTTGCAATTAGGCAAACAGGAAAGTAAGACTTCATAGTATTTGTGATAAAGGCTTAGCTTTGATGTTCATGATATCCAGATTTTCTTTTTTTGCAAATTTACAAATAGAAGCAGGTACAATTGCTTCATATAGCATTATCTGACTTTATAATGGCATGTGACAGCTTACATATCACGACTACATTTGTGCCTCAGTATTTAGATGTTACTGAGTTTATTTTTAGGTTGTTGTGTTTGTAACTGGTGTACAAACATGGACAGATGTGGACATTCATTGGTCAGAAGGTCTTACACTAACCGAAGGAATCAATCAAAGTTGTGCGTAATTTCACGAATCTCTTTAAAAGCTAAGTATTTACAGCATTAACAGAATTGTAGAGCAAAAGATATCCAAAATGTGTCAGTCTGTCAGAAGCTTTAAGCAGTTTGGTCAGTGAAGTAGCTTTAAATTGTTCGGCTGCATGTAGCCATTATACATTGTGCAAGGTACTCGTAATGCTGGATTTTCATGTTGTGCTGTTTGTAGAAACGACACCAAGTTAATGTATAAAACCTTTTGGAAACATGGTAACGTTAAAAGTTACATTTTTCTGCATTAGGAATGCTACAGAAACTGCACCGCAACTCAGGCCTAACAACTTTGTCACTGTCTGTAATGCTTGTATCTGCATGTAGTAAAGGCTTTAAGACTGTCAATTAAAGGCATTGTAGAGTTCCTCTAAATGAGAGAAGATGTCACAGTGTGAGATTGAGAGATTCTGGCTGTGGTGTTAAAACACAACTCTGAGTAAAAGGCTGTTAAATGCACACTTGTATTTACCTTAGGCAGTTTATATGTAAAGAAAATTACCCTCACTTAGCCTGCAAATGAAAAGCAGATCTCTTGTCTGTTGACCTGAATCTGTATGTAGGAATGGCTGTTTTGTAGTCTCTTAATGCTAGCAATGAGCTGGACCCAGATCAAAGGAATCCTGAAAAGGATGTGAGCTTAGGTAAACGGATTTGGGAAAGCCAGGGTTAAGTCCTTCTTGCCATCTTGGAGCGATGCCACAGTTTCAGCGTGTGACAAAAGTTCAGTCACAGCTGCATGGCATCATTAGTGTTGTATGGGTTTTAAGGACATTTGAAAAGACGGTTTCTGCCATTGCTTATTCACATTGACCCCCAGTCCCCACAGAGCTGCACTACCCCACAGATTATCTCTCTACTGGGCTGTTTGTGCCGGAGTAAAGGGAAGAGCACACAGTATGCTACGCAAGTGCTTTATATGGATACTTGACAGGGAATTGTGTTTTCACATTATGAATGAGCATCTTTTTTTGACATCAGTGTCCTTAAAAGTATTTGGAAAATGGTCTCTCGGACAACTTTGGTAGGTCATTAGCTCATAGTTCTAGTTTTAGTTAGCTGGAAATGTTGGTGTCCGAGACAGTTACCATGAATCTAGCACAGCAGAAATTAGATAGGAACTTTGAATGGTGTTGCATGTTTAAAGACTTAGCATTTTAAAGCTTTGAGTTGTATAGGAATGAAGGATTTAGGTTGTGTGTTTGGCTGTGTAGGGAGATGTTTTTTTCTGTCACAAACATTGGCTGGACATTCTGTGTACAAGAAATGTATTTTTCTTTTTAGAATCCTTGAGTGATTTTTTTTATTTTATTTTTTTTCTGTTTTGTGACACTTGCCATCTGGGGGATGGAGCTGTACAAAAGGAATGTACGCTTGTTTGAGGTATCCATTTTATCTGCCTGCAGACCAGTTTCAGAAAGCATGGGAATCATAAAAACTACATTGACACATTATTTGCACTTGAACATTCTCCAGTGACATGCTTGGATCCTTTCCTGCCTAGAATTGTCCCTCAGATGGCTGTTTTAAAAAAAAAAAAAAGAAACGAAGTCAAACATTTGTCCGTATGTATTCGTATAACTGTTAGATTAAAATGTTTTGTTTTCTTCATGTGTGTGGGATATAAAGGGTAAGGCACCAGCATCATTTCAAAGCCTCTGCTCATTGGCTGTCATGGAAATGGGATCATGGCAAGAATGTGGATGTAAATTTAATCTTATTTTTTTCTTTGGTTTGTATGGGTTTCAGTTGAAATGTGAAATGTTAGTCCTTATTTTTAATACAGTGTTCTTTCAGTTGTATTTCCATTTTAATTTGCGATTTGTTATCAGATATTGACAAGCAGGAGCCAGTTTCATATGGTATGCTGCTGTGATTTCTCTAAATACTAGTTTAATACTAAGCATTATTGCCTTCAATGTTTGATTCCAGAGGTTGATGCTTGTTCAGACTGCTGAAGCATTTTGAATTATAACAGCTGGTTAGCACTTAACAAGCTCCAACGTTTTATTTTGTGCATCTCGGTGAGTGAAGATAATTGTTTACAGCATTATGTTTGGACATCCTTTTTTTTGTTTGTTTACCCTCTGTCACATGTTCATCTTGGTACAATTTGAAAACTCTTTATTTCTTTTAATGTGTTCTACACATTTGTGCTGCTTATGGATATGATTGCCTTTCTTGTATTTAACAATGGGGAACTAGAATGTCACCAATGTAGATGTATGTACACATAATGACTTTGGTTATCATCTTGGGAGAGCAAAGCAGATTTGCAATTTGTTAACAAATGTAGTTGGTTAAAAGAGAATTTGTAGCGATTAGTAAACCCTCTGTAGAATTACCAGTTCACTCCAGTTTACATTGGTTGTCAACTTTCCAAAGTAGATGGTCTTTTTGTATTTTTCTTTTGGAAAAAAAAATCAACAGTGATTTATTGCACATTTTGGATACAGTTCAAGAGGTTTTTGTATCTGCCAATTATAAATTATAAATAAAACTATATTCTAAAAAAAAAAAAAAAAACTTTTTTGTATTCTCCTGGAATCTTTACTGTTCTCTACACATTACTGCCATCTCTCACATGAGCGTCATGGCTAGATTAAGCAGCTTGCGTACAGAGTTTGTATTTTACCGTAGTTTGAATCCAATGATGCAGTTGATAAGATCTCGATCAGGCTCACAGATGTGTTAATGGGTAAAATCATGGAGGTCTTAAGGATATTCTTTCTACACTGGGTACAAATTGGCAGCTAATCCCAACGCTCTCATTGCCTAATTTACGAAGACAATCTGGGTGGTTTTTAAAAACAACCGAGCGAGGTAGAGAGTCGAGGGAAAGATTAACAGCACTGCTACCCTTCTCGCTTTAACTTCAAGTCGGCTCTGGGGAAACACCGAGTGAGTTCTTGTGTTGCAGAGGGAGAGGAGTGGAGTGGGAGTGGGGTAATGGTGTCAGGTTTGGACTTGGATCTGCTGAAACATGGTTCGCATGATGATGAGGAGGTAGGCTTTGTTAACTGCTGTGTCTGACGGGCCTCTCCTGGCATCTGAGGTGAAGATACACAACTGTTTACGCTCTCTACCCGCTTCTCGATGATTTATTCATAACACACACTGGTGGTCGCATGTCATATAGAGATGCCTCCATCATAAAAGGACTCATCTCTGCCCTCCACAGTTACTTTTTTTTTTTAATTTGCAGATTTTCAAATGTTTATGTTGAGATTCTACCAGAAAAGGTTTTACTTTGCTGGGAGAGTGCAACCTGTCATGATGTGACACAGCATCCCAGCATCTCAGCAGTTTTGTCTGCAAATGTGATATTCGCCCTTCTCACCTTGCTACCTCATAACCAGGATGCTGCTTGCTTACCTAGAATGCTTCATTTTGGTTTGATTGTTATGACAAGAAGCTGTCACTTGAAATCTGCTGTATATTTTGTCCCCTTAAGTCTTGGTAACTGTTAATGCGCACAAAAGTCAATATACACGCTTTGGTCGATAATTTAGTCTATAGTCTAATCTGGGCCCATATTCAAGATTATGGAGAGCCTACTTGCTAATTGTTATTGACAAAGGTTAATTGACATATACAGGTAAGTTTGTTTTGGATGCAGTGTGTTCGGAACATTTGAATTTGCTGGGAAGCTAGTAACATTAGTTTGTTGATTCAACAGTAGCTGATAATATTAGCTTGTTGATCAGTCAGTATCTGGTATCATTTGCTTGTTAATCAGTTAGCAGCTGTTAGCATTAGCTTGTCGGCTAGCTCCAGCTGGTTGGTTAGGGGGCTGCTGATATTAACTTGTTAAAATAGCCTGTAATTAGTAACACTGGCTTGTTAATTTGTCAGTAGCAAATAACATTAACTTGTTAGTTGGTTATCTGGCTTGGACTATTACCATTTTAATCGTTTGCTAGTAATTCTATTAGGAAAATTAGTCAGATTTGAATTATTTTCCTATTATGTCATGCATTATTCATTTGAATAAAGTTAAACAATTCTTTATGTTTTTAAACCGTTTGCCTCAGATTATTGTTGCTGGCAGGTTTTGGAATAGAAGTCAAACTGGTATACATTTGCACAGCGATTGCCAAAGAGTACGGAGCCCCTCTGGTGACATGGTTAAAAAAAAAAAAAATTGTGGCCACAATATAGCTATAACGTGCACACGAAATACTAACTAATACTATTAATATCATTCCTGGACAGCTGGGTAAGCAAATGGAGCGCATCGTCTCTACAACCTGCAATAATCTGTGTACAGCCCGTACCTACGTGATGTTCCTAAGGTGAGTGTCTTTTCTTAGCTGTTCTAGTCAATGTCTTGTTTTCCCGCATTTAGGCAGTTATTTATTTAGGCCTATGTTTGATACTTTGTTGTAACGGTAGCCTATCTGCCTATAGCTATATTGTGGCCACAATTTATTTTATTTTTTTTACCATGTCACCAAAAGAGAGATTTTGCTCAGGCCTGGTTCATCTCAAACAAGCCTGTTGTTTAGCAACTTAACCTGCCTACAAATTAGTTTATTGCTAGAAACATATTGCAAAGAAAAGACAACATATTTAAATAGGTCTTTAGTACGAAATAAAAGTAATTCAGGGGACCGAGTACCACATGTGTCTTTGCATATTTTCTTAGGCTAGCTGAAATAGCAAGTGAATGTTAGCTTAGATTATTAACTTTTGTTCGCTGACTGTAACTGATTAACTCTTCCAAGTGTAAACAAATATAAAACTTCTATATTTATTGTTACAAGCAATACAACATGATGGTATTGTGCTTGTGACGACCCTCTACCTGGACACCAGGTGTGCCATTGTGTCTTTCCAGGGATGAGTCAGGGTCGTCAGCTGATTGAGCCACACCTGGGATCAAGTGGCTCAGCTATTTAAACCTCCCTCACTGAAGTCAAGATCTCTCTGACAGGAGCTGGAGCTCCAGCTGCACAGTTTTGAGTATTTGTTTGCTGTCACCATTGCACATATGTGGTGGTTTTGCATAACAATAAACCTTCTTTTTAGTCACCATACTGCTGTTGTCTCCCTGTTTTGTTGCAGCTTCAGAGCCAAGTTGTAACAGTGCTATTTACCTATTCAGCAGCATGTAGGTTATATTTGAGGGTTTATATCACACTGTGAAGATTGATGCTACTCTCATTTACTGTATATGACCCTAGCATTAAGATTACAAAAGGGGGGAAATGGCTAGCATGGCGATGTCCAAAGGTAAATCTGCCAAACAGCACTATAGATCTTGCAGAACCAGTTGTAGTTTTACAGGGTGTTGAGAATCAATCAATCCGAACGTTTTGCAAAACCACAATATTTACACTTACTTTTTTTAAAAATGCAAACTGAATTTAAATTAAAGCACTTTAATGTTAACTTAGTTAGCTTTAGAGGTGCTAGTGTGTGGATTATGCCCTCCTCACAAAGTAAACTAACTACCTCCTCCTATTAACTGTTTCTGAGGTAAGATAATTTATGCAGTCAGTATGTGTGTGTGACAGCTGCTTACGTGGTAGTTAATGGGTTTCCTGAATAAATAAAGCATGACTAACTTAAGCTAAGCTGCTGCTGTACGTAGCTTTATAGGCAAACCCAGTAAATGCATTTGCCAGGGATTTGAACTGTTTCTTGAATTCACAGTTACTGATTTACTGGAATATAACTGTGACGTATCATTGTGTTGTGCATTATTAAGTGCATTGTTCACCAAAAATAACTGGTTGGACAGATAAAAAACATGCCAAACCAGCTATAAAGCTCTGTAAAGCAGAAAAGTGACAATCACTGGGCAACCTGTGGGACTGAAAAACTTAGTCAACCAGAAGTGCCTAAAAGTGCAGTTCCTTACATGACCACTTGAGGCTGCCTCCAAAAGTGAGTCAACCGTCTATAGTCCCCCATGTTAAAATGCTGAACTTTACAACTGAAATAAATGTGTACAGCCTGATAAAAAAAATGGTTTTGGTCTCTATCACTAATTTACTTGTTAATCATAGCTGTACCAGGGGCAAAATATTATATAATTAATCACATTAAGCCTTAAAGTTATGCATAATTAAGGACGTGACTGCTAGAGGACAGTCCGTGGCCTGCCTCAGCTCCTCTCATGCTCCAACTCTATGCTTATTTTTGGGGTAGCCTGGTACGGTGGCCGAGACCCGCCATCGCTGCAAATAAAACAAACACTGCAAATAAAAAGAAACACCACTGCAAATAAAAAAGAAACGCTGCAAATAAAAAGAAACGCTGCTGCAAATAAAAGAAACACTGCAAACAAAAAGAAACGCCGCTGCAAATAAAAAAGAAACGCTGCAAATAAAAAAGCCACAACGAAAGTGGATTACTGAGGATTATTTTTGCCGATACACCGGTGTGAGAAGAAGAATAAGAAGAAGTAGAAACAAGAACAGGAGTACGACTTGGAAAACGAACGAGAAAGTAAGTGAAAATGTTAGTGTTTAATGTCACTACGTCTAATTTTTAATGTGTTATCTGGTTAGGCCATGTAGCCCCAGGTTTGAAGGTTTGAAGTTGAACTGGAGGATGCCGGTGTGTTGTTAGCCGTCAGTTGTTTCCACCCGGATGTGTTTTCGTTCCGGACTCATTCATTCTGTCCGCTCGGGCGGACGGGCGCCGGCGGCAAAGGATGGTTCGCCCGGGGCGCAAATCTAGCCATGACCGAATCTGTGTGTTTTTCTGGGGTAGACACTGTTCTGGAGTGAGAGCGTGCAGTGGAACATGTTACTGTGTTTTGCTGCATATTGGAGTAAAGTTACCAAACTCGATTGTCCTCTCGTTAGCCGAAGCTAACAACACACCTGGATCCACACCTCCACACGTCTGGATCCAGGATTTTTTTGAAAAAAAAAACATCTGGATCCAGGATCCTGTATCCAGGATTTTTTTTCTGGATCCAGACGGTGATCCGGATCACCTCCAAAATCTAATCGATTGTTACTTTTGCTCTTCCGGGCATTCTGTAAAAAATTGGTGAAAATCCATCCATAACTTTTTGAGTTATGCTGTAAACAGACAGACAGACAGATGGCCTGGCGGAGGTCTGCGCTCTCCGAGTGCTTTTCTAGTTTTTAATGTGTTTTCTGGTTAGGCCGTGTAGCCCAAGGTTTGAAGTTGAACTGGAGGATGCTGGTGTGTTGTTAGCTTCGGCTAACGAGAGGACAATCGAGTTTGGTAACTTTACTCCAATATGCAGCAAAACACAGTAACATGTTCCACTGCACGCTCTCACTCCAGAACAGTGTCTACCCCAGAAAAACACACAGATTCGGTCATGGCTAGATTTGCGCCCCGGGCGAACCATCCTTTGCCGCCGGCGCCCGTCCGCCCGAGCGGACAGAATGAATGAGTCCGGAACGAAAACACATCCGGGTGGAAACAACTGACGGCTAACAACACACCGGCATCCTCCAGTTCACCTTCAAACCTGGGGCTACATGGCCTAACCAGATAACACATTAAAAATTAGACGTAGTGACATTAAACACTAACATTTTCACTTACTTTCTCGTTCGTTTTCCAAGTCGTACTCCTGTTCTTGTTTCTACTTCTTCTTCTTCTCACACCGGTGTATCGGCAAAAATAATCCCCAGTAATCCACTTCCGTTGTGGCTTTTTATTTGCAGCGTTTCTTTTTTATTTGCAGCGGCGTTTCTTTTTGTTTGCAGTGTTTCTTTTATTTGCAGCAGTGTTTCTTTTTATTTGCAGCATTTCTTTTTATTTGCAGCGGCGTTTCTTTTTATTTGCAGCGTTTCTTTTTTATTTGCAGCGGTGTTTCTTTTTATTTGCAGCGTTTCTTTTTTATTTGCAGCGATGTTTCTTTTTATTTGCAGCGTTTCTTTTTTATTTGCAGCGGTGTTTCTTTTTATTTGCAGCGTTTGTTTTATTTGCAGCGATGGCAGGTCTCGGCCACCGTAGCCTGGACCTAGGAGGATTAAAGCTTTGCCAAGTTGGCGACAAATAGAGCCACCACATGGAGCTTCCAAACTGCTGTTCAGGAAACCAGTGGGTGACGTCATGAAGGGTTTGCCAGGAGACATTTTTTGACTTGTTTTTTGGCGACTGTACCAGTTTGGGAGTGATAGCAGAGTCAACTCATGGCTTTTTCACACTGGCGAAATTTCAGCTTGAAGTCCAAAACCTGAAGGCGCTCACGACATTTATTTCAGAGCATAATGTCGACACAAAAGCGCTCATTTGTGAGCAAATTTCTTCACAGTGTGGTTCATAGTTTGAAACTGTTTACTCTGGAGAATCCATCCATCACATGTCTGCCGTCTCAGATTGATGATCCATTTCTGCCATCTGGTGCACTGCGTGGTGCACCCATTTTTCACCTACAAACAGGGATGATGTTGACAGCTTGAATTAGCCAGCAAACATATATATCGCTTTAAATTGTCATGCCAGGAAAACATCGGTGGGTCTAGCTAGTAATGATAAAGCCGAAGTTACCTGCTGGCAACAGATGTCTTTCAGCCCAGAGTGAAAGGTTCAGCTCTATTAATGCTTGTGATCTCATGCCAGCAGTGCCATACACCGCTGAGACCCTCTCCTTCTCCATCTATCATACATTAGATGCCTCTGAACCTCAATTAGCCCTGTTAGAGACGGGACTGCCTTCATCATTAGCAGGTTCCCACTGAAACAGCAGCTCATCGTGGCATTCATTGTGATCATTCTTCACAGTTTCCCATGTATTCGTGGAGAGTGTGTTTGTTGAAGTTCAGCTTGGTAGCTACCACTTTGTGTGTGTTACACTGTTGTGCTGTATGCCTCCAGATCAAAACGCCTTTCATCACGGTTCGTTTCCAAAAGAAATACCTCTCCCACACCAAGCAAAGGCAGAATTTAAAAAACAAAAGTCATTCAAACTGTGTGTAAGTGAGCTTCAGTTACTCTTTCAGGAAAGAGCAGGAACTCTGAGATTCTCGAGGAGCGAGCATGGTTAATGACCAGAAAATGGCAGCTCCAGATGGCCCCAGCTCCAGGGCGTCAGTGGTGAAGAAGCTGCCCACTTTGATATTTGATTGATAATCTGTCAGGAAAGTCATTTCTTCTGTGAGGACTTTTCACACGTCACATTTTATATGATTAAAATCTGATTTTCTCCCAACTATTATGCTGTTCTTTGTGATATCATTTCACAGCAGCAGGAAATGTAAATTAGCTACCTGAGTTACCTATAAACTACTACCTTTCAGAAAGACATCTTTATAATTACAAATGGCATAGGCACACAAGAGCGGAATAATAATAAGCTGGAATTGTGTGTGTTTATATGCATATGTGCCTTTTCCGAGTACATAGCTTCCAGCACAGATTTGAAGGCCAAGGGGAGTCATAAGACAGTCATAATTATGTCATTAAAAAGAGTGACATCTGGAACTTGGGGGCCATCGAGCAACACCGAGTACCCACCTTCTTCCCTCCTTTGCCCCCTGTGACACTGACAATCCACTCTCATTCCCTCCAACAATCTGCCCATCCTTCACACGGGACGTCGGTGTGTGCGTGTGGATGTGGCGTGATGGTGTGGAGGGGGTTGGGGTGGGAGGACTGGGCGGGGAGTGAACAGGTGGCAGCCATCAGGAAATGGATGGGGAATGTTTTGAATGGGAAACTTGCCTCCATTCCTCACGGAGTACCTGGGTGTCTGCCCTTCACCAGTGGTCCAAGAGGCACAGCGAGGATGGGAGAGATGAAATGAGAACAGGTGGTGGTTTGTCGTTTAACGAGGAATGGAGTTCCCCTGTAGGTCTGCCAGTGAACAGCCAATAGAACAGTCTGGATGACGCCTCCACAACAGGATCCCTACCCTACTGCTCGCGGGTCTCAGTGGTCCTCACACTGTATCCAAAACAAGAGAGCCTTACAGGTAAAAACTCGACGTGCAACTGTGTACAACGCTGGTTTAAATGAGTTTGGCACTTGCAATAGCAAATTTAAACAAGACAAAAAAGGAAAAAAAATGCACTACCAGAAGAAAATGAACAATGTGTAATTAATGACATACCAGCCTCCAATCTGTTTTTGGTCAAGGGCCAATCTGCTATCATTTTGTACTTTGATTGAATCGCAGTCACACACCCCCACTCTTTGAACTGCCACTGTCCCACAAGTGCTTCATGCTCGTACGACTGAATGTTGCATGGCAATTAACAGCTCCCCCTCCTCTGAGAGTGCAATACTCAGCAGGGCCCCACCCTCCTCTGCAGCCGTGTCCTGATAGTATTCTACCCCCATCGTTTCTCCCTCAACTCCAGTGTGTCGATCACAGTAGTTCAGGGCCCTATGAACCTCTGCTGCTGAGATCCACTCCTCCTCTTAGTCCACCACAGCCCCCGGTACACGGCATCTGCTTTGTAACTTTCAAACTGAGCCTGAGTTCATTGTAGCTGTAAGAAAAGCAGCTCTGTTCCTTTTGAATATGCTGCCGTCAGTTCTTGTTTGATAGCATTTCCCAGACAATTAAGCCAGAGTTGTAATTTCTCTTCCCAGATATGATATTTTCTCAAGTAAAATGGGTATCCGTCATTCTTGCTTTACGTGACTGTGAGGCTTAAACATTTCATCTCTACAGTCACAGCTCCAAGGCGGCTGATGGGATCTAATCACTGAGATGTATGCTAATTGTGCTGTTTGACATCAATGACTGATATTCATCAGAATATCTAACGCAAAATTAAATTCTTTCAAGAGAAAAACTGAAATCATCACCGAGTTTTTATTGGTATCCAAAATTCTTTTTTAATTGCTACCTATCCATTAGAACATCCTCAGTCTATTGTACACTGCCCAAAACTGTTGACTGATCTTGGTAAGTGTTCATTTGTGCTTTACAGTTAAGATTTTTTTTTCTACAGAATCCATTATGGTTTGATGCACTCCCATCACACTGACATTGCTGACCTTAAAGATTTAGCATTTTGACAAGCTTGTTAACCTTAAACCTTGATTACATTATCTCAGGAGCAATGCAGAACAGTGTAGGAGTACATTAAATGCTACATTTCTGGGGGAAAAAAATGATAATTAGATGAGAAATGGATTTGTTATGGCAGCCTTGGCTCCCTCCTCACATCTGCAATCTATTAAAGAAGAAAGATTTTAGTATTTTCCAAAAATGCCTGTTGTACCTTTGCAAGTGATTTGCAACTTCCTCCAAGACATTCTTCGGACCATAGGTCTTATTATACATTAGAAGATTCCAAAATCTCACACGATACATATTTACAAGGGAGTATCCAACTGCCTTTTCGTGTTTTTGATATTTACCCAACTTGATTTTTTAGGTCCCTCTTTCTTGCAGCATCACTCTATGAAATGTAGGGTCAGTCTGTGGGTCAATAAAGAGGTTTGCTGCTTTATTCCAAACTGAAATACCTCAGTGACGAGAGGAGGGTTTGCCGTTAAGAAATAAAATAAAATCTGTAATAAAGCAAAGACGCCAGAAAAGAGTCTATGAAACATCGCAGCATTCAAAAACTATAAAAATAAAACGTCTGAAAAATAAGAGCGAATAACTGCAAAAATAATTCTGTTTTAATTTATATTTAATTATAAGAGAACTAATTACCATTCATAAAAATACAGATGTTTGATGTGGAACTTTTTTTTTTTTAGAATTTTGGCCTCTTTCTATGGTTAACATGCAAATACATTTTTTTATGTCATTTTATAAGTTATTATTATTTGAAATTTAACAAAGTGAGTAACGTCGGTAAAGTAACTGTAATTTTTTCCCCCTAAATACACTCACAACACAACTGTGAATATCTTAAAGAACAGGCCTCTGGAAATAATCAGCTGTCCACATGATAAGGAGTAAATGGGAAAATGTGATTTCTTGTGATTTGGAGGCAACAACCCTTTAAAATATAGTGTTTATCCTCTGTGCACACAGGCTCTCACCTCTGATGGAGAAGATCAGAGGAACGGGCACTATCTCTAACACTGATGTAAATCTGAACCAGCACACTGCGATAGCTGGCTTGAAAGTAAACCTGGAGGGAAGCCTTTTAAAATTAGATCCAAACTGAAAGAACTGTGAGAAATATTGGCCAGTGCCCGTGACTTGTAGATACACAACGTGGGTTTACATCTCTCCTATTTACAACCCGTGTTTGGTTTTTAATCGCTCACATGCAAAAGGAGAACATGATGCATTTTGATGTGCAATATGACACTTATTGAGCTTAATGGTGGTAAAACATTCATTACCCAAATGCTAACCATGACTCATTTGACGTGGACTAACACAGTCTCCTCACTTGTCAGCTAATCTTACTGACTTTGTCTCCAGCCAGCTATTTATTGAGTCCATCTGTCTCTGTCACTATGTCCATCTTTTCTTCTCTCAGATCCCTGCAGCCATGTAGGCTCTGCTTGAAATCCTTCAATCCCATTAGGTTTTGTATGTCTTTGCCCAGTGTCTGCCCAGAACAAGTCAAATGAAGAATTGTTGTCCTGAATCTGTCTTCTCCTTTTCTTCCAGAAACGAACACAAGCACAAGAGACGGGCAAACCCCTTAAATACACCATCGCCATATAAAGGTGCTTAATGTAACATGGCATAGTAAATGAAATACTCATTTATTATTCAGGATTAGCTTTTTAATGGGTGAGTCCCAGTCCTGTAATACGGTGCTCCCTCAATTGTTTCCAGTTTGTAAATAATGTAATGCAGTCTTGATGAGTAAAAATGGCCATGGGCCATGCAATAGTAATGAACTGTGGGAGCGGGCTCAAGCAGAACTGAAATAATTCTGTTTGAGGAGGACGGTTAAATATCCACAGCTGTCATTAGACAGATCTACGGGGATGTGCTCGGATAAAAGAATGTGTTCCTTTATTTATTCATCTCACAAACTGTCAAGTGCTGTAAAGACTTGGTAGCTTGTTTAATGTCAGGGTGCAAATGAAGTGAAAATGCTGTGAGTGAAATTTGATAGGAAGCATCGTTCCCTAATGGCAGGCTCACAGAAATGTTTACTGAGGCCTATGCGCATAAATTGTACAAAAGGAGAAAACCCTTTATTGAAAATTTTTGCCAAGCATGACTCAGCACTTACAAACCCGACCTTAAAAAAATTTAATTCCAATACAGCAGGATTTAAAAAATTAAAGAATAGTTTATTTCAAAGGCACACACAGTCGATAGCTAATACTTTGAACCTTTTTTGAACAACATTTAATATTGTAATCTTTAGAAGCCCTTCATCTATTTTTTTCTCAGGTCTCAAAGGTCAAAGCCGCCTCTTGAATCAAAATCAAAACCACTGCATGTACTGATTGAGCATGATGAGGAAAATGAGTGTTCCTGAAAAGGGCGCCTCAGTGTTTCCTGTTTGAATGAGAGTCTTCAGAGACATCAAGTGGTCTTTGTGGTGTGTGATGTCATTTCTGAGTAGAAAAGAAAGAAAAAAAAATAACACAAACACACAAAGAAAAACACTTCTCTTTAGGCGTGTTCTGTGATACATCCCTCAATGAAATGAACAATTACATTCATGCTGTGTTTACACAACTTAATTCCGTGAGAGGCATAAAAAATAAAACAGTTTTCAATTTAGTGTGCCGTTTCGACTAAGTAGCTTTGGCCCATGCATGTCTGCTCCTCCTACTGAAGTGTGGCGTTCTGTTTTAAATATAAAAATCCTTCCAAATCCCCTCGAGGAAAACAGCAGCTTAAGGAAGGTTAATGTTCACTGTCCTTGCTTCCTCCACTCGGTGTAAGACTATAATGGAGGATGTGAATCACTTTGGTCGTACAAGCTGTGAGCCATAAGGACATGAGTGGAATGGACAGCAGGTCATGACCTATGAGCAGTGATGGAAAATGGCATTTTAGTTTTTCATGCAGGTTTTATTTGGGCAGATACAATTTGTAATGTTATTCTTGAACCAGCATTTGCAGTATCTGACCATCATAGTCACAATAATACTACAGCATGAATGATACAATGAAAAGGCTTTGCTGATTTGTTGTTTTGAGTTGATTATTGAAAACAAATATATTATTAGAGGATCATATTGGTGAAATTGAGTCTTTTTGGTGTAATTTATCAGCCAGAACAAGAAGCTACAACCTGCCTGGCATGCTTTTTGCATTATCCTCTATGACCTATAGATGTCCTTGTTCAGCAAGTGATTCTGTCTCAATCCAGTTCTAAAAATAACATACCTCTGTCTCCGAGTACAAAGTGAAAATAATATATATATATTCTTTAATCAGAGAGGAAACTGACATAATATCATACACTTGTCTGGAATAAAGTCTTTAAATTGGTTATGTGTCTCTTTTTTCTGTTCATGTCTCTTTTTTTTCCTTCTTCAAAACTCAGATTTTTATTTTGTAAATGCAGACAAAGTATCATTCGGCAGCCTTTGTTTGATTCTAATTTAGACTTTACAGCCTTTCTTCTGTGTTCTGTGGATTTCGTGCGGTTCTAAATGAAGATGTGTTGCAGAGGAAAACCTTTCGGAAGCCGCAGTGCAGACTCGTCTCCTCTGTAGCCTCGACAGAGTTTTCTGTAATTCAGCATCTGAGACACAAGTTGATCCAAGAAAAGCACAAGCGATGTCTCACTCTGACTCACTCCTTATAAAAACAAAAATATGTATTATCATAATCCCTGGTTTCTGTGGTTTACATGAATCAAGCCAGACTGCTTGTAACAGATTTAACTTGCAGGTATGATTAGTGATCCTGATTATTCATTATTTTTACTGCAGCTCAGCAGATTGCTATTAAGATCATTTTTTAATATTACATCATCTACAGCTTTAAAATCTCGTATTATTGTGCTGACATTCTGTCCCATGATCTCTAAACGTCCCATCAAATGCTTTTGGATTGCCTCACACGCCTCTGATATTTTAATTAAAAAAGACAACATTGTACTCTGATGGCCATGAGGACAAAACGGAGATTTATTTTCCTTATGTGGAACTGATCCCAACCTGTGGCACTGATTTCTTCTTAACGCAGGTGTTTTGGTGCATTTCAGAAATCCTTCTCCACCCTCAAATATGCACATTATATATATATAAATCCTCTGCCAAGGCTGAAATGTCTATAAACCCACATTTAGAGGAGTAAATATGCAGTATGTAAGGCTTTTGGATCTATGAATCACAAAGGTAAAAGACTGTCAGCTCCGGTGCTGCAGTGCCTAGATCTTAACGAGTGAGGAGACAAGAGGAATGTGGAGCAGACGTGGGTGGTATTTAAAACTACATATAAATAAATAAAAGGTGAAAATAAATAAATAAATCCTACCTACATCAGTGAGCTGATAGCTATCTCTTGTGAGATGAATCCAAATAGAGCAAATGGAGGACAAGCTGCTTAATTTTCTTGGTTCAGCCTTGAATCTTTATATGCTGCTACTCAGCCCCGATGCATTTCCATTCCACACATGTTTACATATCTGTAACCTGGTGGAATTATCACTACACAGAGTTCGATTGCACCCGTAGCTCATTTAAGAGTCATGGGTTCACCTACATTGTGTCTCCTTCGTGCACAGCAAGGTTTTATGCGGTATCACCTTCACAGACATTTAAATTTCTTTTCCCTCATCACTTTAGAGAATGGATACTATGAAAGCCGACCATAAAAGAGCACTTTTCGGCTTATTATTCAAATTGAGCTTTCAAAAATATAAAAGGATCCCAAAAAGAATGGCATTTCAAAGCTGCTATTGCCTGCGACTCCTACAAGAACAGGAAAGAGCATTTTCATTGTCCATGTTCGGGAGTTACAGAGACTTTCCTCCTCAGAAGTGAATAACATAAGCTAGTACTCACCTGTATAGTTCAAATAAATGTGCTGTTCTGAAAGGTGCGCGTTACAGCAGCTGCTGGAAGAACATTTTCATGAATAACTGTCAAATTAACACCATATAAAGCAATGCAAAAGAGCCATCTCATAATTAATTCTTTCTCAAATAATCAAACACCACCCTTGCAACTTGACTGCTAAGTTCTCTCTGAATAGTTTTAAATATAAAGCATATACAGTGAATAAAGTATATGAAATGGCTAATAAAAGGAGACAAAAAGGTCAAAGATACTGGAGTAGGTCCTTTATTTGTCTTACACGATGAACAGAAAGGAACACAGGCACACATGCAAAGTTTGGTCCAGCCTGGTTTTCTCAGATTTCCCTTCATCCACCACTATTGTCCTCCCCTCCCTCCTTTTTCAACACACATCCTTCACAGAGTCTCCAACAAATCCTTTATTTTGCTGGATCTTACAGAGGAGCAAATATGAGGAGAAAACAGAGGAGGTCGGTGCATGTTTGTATTCACAACACTGCTATTTTGTGGAGGCCTCCTAGATTTTGATTAAAGCTATTCTAGTTGTTTACTGCAATTAATCATCGTTTAACACAGCTATATTCAGAACAGATCACAAGCAAAAGGTGTCGCTTATGGAGAAGAACCCACACAGAATTATTATCCGATCCTGCAGTTTCAGCTAAAGAGTGTTTTAGTATTTTTAGCTCATTTTTCAGGTTTTCTGGCCTGAACTGTCAATAGTTTCATTGTCATTTCAGCCACACCAGGTAAATTTAAAAAACACACTGATACCTGCTACCTGCCCGGCATTCAATGGCTGACCGACAACATTAGCGACTTGTTGTTGAACGTGGTGGAGCATAGCTTTCTGCTAAAGAGCTGGATTTCTCTCAAGAATTGGTGGTGACCAAATGCAGAGCTAAAACACGAGGAATATTGGACTTTATTTCATGAGTGAGTAAACAGAACCACAAATCCAAAGAAGAAAAGCGCTCAGAGAGCGCAGTACTCCGCCAAGGCTATTTAGTTGACATATCATTTCCAACCGATGAAATATTTAATAAAAATTACCTTGTACTGAGCACAGGCAAGTGTTATGCATGTGTCGATAAGCATTTGTACTGAATCGCGTGTGGATGACATACTAAACTGTGACTTTTTTTCCCCCCACATTTTGTACGACATACTAAACTATGATGTTTTAGTGACATTTTCTGAAGACATACTAAACTAAGGGGGCTGCACAGTGGAGTAAGTGGTTAGCACTTTGCCTTGCAGTAAGAAGATCCCTGGTTCAAATCCCGGGGTGGGCCTGGGATCTTTCTGCATGGAGTTTGCATGTTCTCTCTGTGCATGCATGGGTTTTCTCCGGGCACTCCGGCTTCCTCCCACAGTCCAAAAATATGCTGAGGTTGACTGATAACTCTAAATTGCCCGTAGGTATAAATGTGAGTGTGACTGTTTGTCTGTATATGTAGCCCTGTGGCAGACTGGCGACCTGTCCGGGGTGTCCCCTGCCTTCGCCCGGGTCGGCTGGGATGGGCTCCAGCACCCCCTGCGACCCAAGTGAGGATGGAGCAGAGTATAGAGAATGGATGGATACTAAACTAAGGGTTTTTTCTAAGTTGTTTTTTGAGCCCTTTTTGTTGGTTTTGTTGAGAGTCGCCCTCTCAACCAGTTGAGCTACCTGGGCACCTTTTTCTGCTTGTTGGACGACATACAGTCAATTTAACCACTGAGTTAATGAGGTAGTCCTTGTGTCATTTCTGACTTCCCCTGAAAATTTCATCCAAATCCATTCATCCGTTTTTGAGTAATATTCCCCACGGACAGACAGACAGACAGACTCACAGACAATGCCGATCGTCACATAACTCCACCATTCCTTGGTGGAATAGTGAACGCAAATATTGCTTAAATAAGCAATTGTTTTCCAGTAAGTTTGCCATATCAACTGAACAGGTGCCAATATGTTAATGTCTTTATAGCTACAACAAGTGCCACACAGTTATAAAAGCAAGTTATTCAATCTTTGTCAACTAACTCAAGTTACTTTACTCAGAATTTACATCTTTTCACTTCACAATATAGGCTTGTTTGTGTTTGATCTCTCTAAATTTTTTTCACACAACAGGCGTGGAGGTTTGCCTTGCAAGCCCTAGAACAAAGCAGGCATGTAAAATATTGATCACACCCCCCATTGTTCATTCCTGACTGGTCAAACTGACAGAGCTGCAACCATCCTCGGGTTCTGTATCTCCCGTAGGAAACTTTCCTGTTTGGTTTCTCACCACTTTGCAGCAGGGCAATATGCAGGGTCAGCAACACAACAGTGCCTGTGGAGCTGGCAGAGATTCAAAGTATGGCCAGGGACACTTCAGCAGCACCTGGGCCACACCAGAGCACAAACCTTAGCTCTCCACTTGTCTTTATTTGCTACGTCGCCTGCTATGGCTTAATGCAGACTGCACTGGCTTACTCACTGCAATAGAAAGCACATTTAAATATTCAAAAAGTTATATTTTTATTTTCATACATCACTGTATTTTTAGAGGATTCTATTTTCAAAGACTTTAAACATTGGTTCTTACTAACTCGCTAAAAGCTGTAAAACCAATCACTGTTCACAATGTTCAGAGGAGAACCAATCAAGTTCCAGTCCTTTACAGCACCACCTCATTGCTATGTGACTGAGGCTAAAAGTGCTAAAAGGTTGTGGCGGGTTGAATGCTTTTTCTTTGTTTTGCCAAAAGAAAACCACTTCTCTGCATCCAAACAACTTCGTTTTCATGTCATCTAATCAGAGGATTGATGACCAAAAGCTTTCTTCTTTGTGTAGGGGAACCATGCCAAAGACTAGGCAAGCTTTGCTGTGTCCGTCTTTGGAATAACAGTCTTCCTTCATGTGTCTCTATTGAGCTGTTGGTACCAGAACTGCCCAGATTCAAAAGGATGGCCTTGGTTCTTGCATTACCATTCTTGGCAGCACAAGGGTCACTTTTCGCTTTCCTCCACATCCTTTGAGACTTTTCACAGTGAGGAACACCTTGTATTTTTTGATTATGCTTCGCACTGTGGATACTGGCGCTTGAAAACTCTTGGGTATGGCTTTTTAGGCTTTCCCCATCTTATCTGCTTTCTTAAGGTCAGCGATGGACCCTAATAGCATGCTCACTGAGCTGTTTTCATTTAGAAACTGAGAATAGAACTAACCAATCAGCTGTTATCAATTTATAGCATATTAGGATTTTCTAGAAACTGGTAGGTTTCAGTTTATGCCATTTCCTGTCAGATTAAGCCTACAGTCAGATTCATAAATGTTTGGACATTGACACAACTTTCAGCATTTCAGCTTTGTACACCTCCAGAATGGATGTGAAATGAAACAACTAAGATGTGCTTCCAGCTTGAATTTGAGGTTATTTACATCCAAATCAGGTGAGTGGTGTAGGAATTACAACACATTTTATTTGTGCCCTCCACCTTTTCAAGGGATCAAAAGTAATTGGACAATTGGATGGTGTGTCATCATCTCATTATTTCATTTATAAGGAGCAGATAAAAGGTCTCGACTTCATGCCAAGCATCGTATTTGTGTTTGTAATCTGGTGAGGTCAGCTCTCAATATGAAATCAATCAAATCAATTCAACATTTGGAGCAAGTTGGAACATGATTGGAAGAATTTGAGAGAATGTTAGTACACAAATAAAAAAAAATACATTATTTTAATGATTTTTAGCCATTTTCATGCATAAATGTTATCTATTCACCCTTTAAACATAGGCTAATTTACAGTGAAAATAGCGTGGCTGAAGCTTGTTAATTGAAGGTTAAAATGCAAACACTTAATGAAAATATGTTTTAAAAAATGAAATCTTTTTAATACTTCAAGAATTTTGGAAGATCCAGAATACCAAAATTGTCCCAGTAACACGATGTGAATTTCATTTTTCATACTCTTTTTTTATTTTTTATTTTAAACTGATGCTTAAAGACGAATCCCCACCACCTGACTGTATCTTTGTTCTGGTTCAAGTTCCCCAGCAGGAGTGATATGCAGAGAGCTGCTCTCTTATTTATTCAGGTGTGGTGATAGACATCCAGTCAGAGCAAAGCAGAAGAGGAAAATAATAGGGCATATTCATCCAGCTGACACTGGGCTCCTTGGGAACAGGAAAAAGCAACCTAATTATAGGAGAAGATCCAGAACGTCATGCTGTTGTTATATGTAAGCTCATCGAATCATGATTCAGACATGAGGATGCTCATTTATCTTTGGCGACGGAAAGGCAAAATTAGAACAAAGCTTTTCACAGCAAAAACACCTTTTGACGTTCTTATAATGCACATTTGCCGCTTGCTTACTTTTATTTTTGTGGTAAAAATAATCTAAAAGGTTTACTTTCAACCCTTTCATGCTCCCTCCATAAGCAGGATATTTAACATGGTATATTACTGAAAGACTTACAACGGGAAAAACGGCTAAACGCACCTCTAACAAAAGCAACCACTTTCTATCTTCCTCTTCCTTCCTGTTACTCATCTTTGTCACTAACAACCCTGCTAATCCTTTGACCTGTGCAGAGCTACGTCAGTCGCTGTGCCGCAGGAATCCAAGGTATTCTCCACGGTACCAGCTGGTGCACCACTTGTGCCTGTTTGATCCTTTGGCAGACTCCCCATCCTGTTTAAAGTATATTTTTAGGTTATTAGAAAAATGTAGAAGTGATGTTGCCCACAGTACTGTTGGGGAGATGTGTCATCTTGCTTGTGCTAGTTGTCATGTCACTTCTCATTAGTTTCTCCGAAAATGTTTGCAGAGTCAAACACATGCTCCGGGGTTATGGGAGGGATTTGCCTGGTCAAGCTGTGTTATTTGTGTGTGTTCCTGGTCGCACCTTTGTGGGTGGCCGATATTAATATGCTGCAAGCTGAGACAGTTTGTTGTCATTCGAGAATTACTTTTACATGACTTAATGCCACGTAAAAGAAAAACAGAAAATGTGCATCTTTGCTTTCTTCAGAGTTAAATGGGAGGACAGATGTCACTCTCACATTTGTCTATTTAACACATGTGTTAAGCACTTAGCTTAAGGTGAAAATTGTAAGTAGAGAATATAATTATGGCTCTTTCCCAAGCTAACAAAACCTCCCAGTTCCCACTTTTAAAGCTCACCAATTAACACTTTACATCCTGCTTCAATAACACATCATGGCACAACTTGGATTGCAGTTTCCCTTGCTTCCAGCCTTCACACGCCACTGATTCAACTAACTGCTGGCTCTAGCTTCATGTATATTCTTCCCATCTAATTCAGCAAGAAAGCAAAGAAGCAGATTAACCAAAATGTCTAAAACAATGCTTTTATGATGAGGATAATGATTTGGCTTGGAGCTTGTCCCAAGTTAAAGTTTGAAGTTACATTGTCATGTGTTAAATTTTATTTTCACCTCAGTTTAATTAGCCATCAGAGTAACATTTAGAAAAGAAAAGCGCTTTGCTCTGTTTTTATAGTGGAATCTTAGTCTGTCTAATATGCACAGACACACGTCTCTCGTTAGGCCATTTGGTTCTTTCCATCTAGAGAGCTGTTTAGTAGCAGGAGCATCAGTGGAGGCCATGTTGGATTTGTGGTAATTGTGGTGTTACCACACTGTGAGTCGTAATTAACCAGCCTCACCTCAAGCCATGAAAACAGTATGACATCAATAATTTGTAAATTACAAAGAGCTTCAGATTGTCTCTGTAACAAATATGTTTCTGCTGAACATGGAAAATGGAGAAATGGAGGAGAAGCTTTCAATGATTTGCGAAGGAGTCCACAACCATGGTATTTTTGCACTTAAACTTAACCAAACTGCCAGTGGAAAAACAAAAATAAATGGTGAATGTAAAAAAAAAAACTTAAGTCAGACACTAATAGTCCCACCTGAGACACAAACTCCAGTCTTCAAGGTAGAAACATTTTCTACTACATTGCAGCCTTAACTTTCAAGGAGAAATTGACTTTCTTTAAAAAAGATAAACAAAAATGCAGTGCAGCAGGATGTGAATGTAATTTTTGTCAGACAGGATTCTGTTTTTTGCCGTTTTTAGCAGTTGTTGTTTTCTTCACCTATGAAATAAGTCTTACAAAACAGGAGATGGACATGAGGACATTTCTAAAGCAGAATAAGGAGCATCAAAAAGGCGATCTCTCTTCACTTACCTTAAATAGTCAGTAGTGTTGGTTAGGCAAACAGCTGTCACTTTTAAGAAGAAAATCCTTCTGCAAGCATTTTCTTGTTTTTCCCCCCTACTATTAAATGCACTAAAGAACTGTAAATAAAATGTTAATAAGCCATGCAGGGCCTTTTATGTCCCCGAAGTCCTGATTAATAAAACATTTTTAAAAGCGGAGAAACAAATATTTGACTCATCTGTCAATTTAATCTGTTTTTGCCAGTAAATATGGAGAATAAACTTAAACATCTAACCTATTAGAGGACTTACTACTTTATTAACTGACTAAATGCTTTTTGTATGAAAGTCACAACTGAAGTATGATGTATCCTGGAGCATGTGAATGCAAAACAGGCAGAAAAGTCCTGACAGAAGATCCCAACTGCCTGACAACAGCAGCTTCTCTAATTCAAAAGGGTGAAGGGGTGTGTCACTAAAGATGCCACAAACCTGCCTGGGTAGAAGGATTTAAAATATTGACTTGAGGTGAGTCAGTTAAGAGCAAATGCAGCTGTGGATTGAAAATCAGATGAACTGAGTTAAAGCCACTGAGAAGGATCGCGCTTAGCTTTTGAAATCTGTTAAGGTTAAATTATTTTTGAGGGAACCACCTTGAAGGAGTCACGTCTTTGCACTTGGCCTCTTTGTTATTCAGACAAAGCAACTTGTTTTCAATAATTGATTAAGACATGCCTGCAAAGCACCTGGCAAACTGGGCTGATCATTTTGTACAGTGCAGAAGTACAGATTGCAAGAATTCTTTCTCTTTTCTGTTCGAAAGATTTTGTCAGTGAGGATTGATTGGGAGGCATTCCACTGTCTCTTTGTCTTCTTCTTCTTTCCCTTTTTCCCCCTTCAATATTCTCATCCCCCCCCCCCATCTTACTCTCTCTCTCTCTCTCTCTTTCAGAGTCACTGCCTTGGAATTCTCACTGTGCTCCTGCTGTGGTATTATGGCACCTCATTCACATTACCTGGTGTCACAGTCTTGACTTCCCTCTCCCTTTGTTAATCGGCAGTAAACAACATGGCTGTCTGGGGACTCTGCATGATGTAGGGACATATTTACACCCCCGCTAGAAAACTCCCCCCCAACAATAACAGCAACCACAACAAAAATGAAGAAAACAACAACACATGATTAAAGATGATGGCACTCATATTCCACACGGTGCACACTGATAAAAGGTGCTCAAACATCCCAGTGACAGGTCAAAGCAATGCACACAACTAATTGATGCCGCCTCAAAATCTTGCTGCAGTATCGTGAACATTGGGCAAATTCACAATGTTGGCATGAAGTTTATCCTCACGGGCATAAATAAACAGAATTCATTTCATATTTTTAGTCAAACAACAGCTTCTATTTAGCACCTGCCTTAAAAACAATGAAAATGGATTTGGTATTAATTTCCACTTGATATTGTCGTAATTCATACTATTCAATTCAGCAAATATTTTCATTTGCTGAACACAGTGTGTGCTGTTTAAATCAGACTCCTGTCAACCCCTGTTTGCAAGATTTAGCTTTTAATTACATGAAATTCTGACATTTGTTATCTCGGTTGTGCATCAACTCACGGGCAGCATTATTCATGAACCTGCAAGAAAAAATAAAAATAAACCTTGCAGACACAGATTAGCAACTTGAGGGACAACGGTATTGGTATTTCGGATTTAAATGATCCTGCTAATGATTTATGCACATGGTAGAGTCATTCAATGCTAACAGAGGAGCACCGCTATAGAGGAATAGATCCACGATTGTCTTGCCGGTGTAACAATGAATCTGATACAGAATCAAACAGAATCTTTCCAAATATGCGTCTGTGTGATACATACTGCACGTTTTTATAGCATAAAAACACATTTGCTGCTCTCAGATAAAGATCAATAAACCTCAAATAGTTGCCAGAATCCCATAAACCACACAATCATAAAGCCTAATCCCAATATAAATATTTTCTTGCAAGCAAACCCTACAGCACATCCCTCACATGCGGCTGATGTGGGTGTGCGTGTGTGTGTTTGTGTGTGTGTTTGGTGAGAGCCCTTTCAGCTGATTAAATATGTGAATATTTAAAAATGACAATTCTCAGCACAGCTGCAGATAGTCGGCAGGTCTGTTCCTGAGGGAACCGGCAAGCTGTTCCTCTTGCATTCAGCACCACGCGCTGTGCTGCACGAGGAGGCTCCAGCGCCATTGGAGGGGACTCCGTGTCATTTGTAGAATCAGATTTTTCCCCATAAATACAGAGCACTTGGCACGCTCCATATACAAGAAAGGTCCATGCACGAACCCAGAAGGGCTGTGGAGTGTTTGGCTTTCAATTAGCTTTTCCCTCCCTTCTCCGGATCCACCATTTGCTTGTGTTTGACTGCGGCAAGGCGGCCTTGGCTAACTCTGCTGTGATCATCTGTGGAGGAAAGCAAACCGGTGACACACTTAGTCTGCATGCAAACGTGTAGTTTTCATCAGATCTGTTTGAGTGGGATGCAAGAGATAGAGGCTGGTTGAGCGGAGGAGGAGGAAGGTGCTGTGTATCAACATGAGAGGTCAGGGACATCCTCTTTCTTCTTATTGTACAGTCACAGCAGCTAGCAGGGAAAGCAAAGATTCTATGCTTTTGTGCGTTTTGCAAACACCTTTAACCTCGCGTGAATTAATTTAACCTTCCTGCTCCTTTGGCCGTTTATTTGCGTGAGCTGTTGCGCATAAAAGCCATAGTGTCAAGCGTGCCTTCGCTGTCTTTTGCTATTACTCGTAGAAAAGATGGAAGCCTTGCCCCGAGCGCGCCGTTTGTATCTCCAGTGCAGGAAAACCGACAGATGTCATTTACATTACAACAAAAATGGCCTGGATGTTTACCTGGTTATGGTGGACATGGAGAGAGGCTAACAATGTCAGAGCATAAAATTTCCACTTCTCTACACTGATGTTACCCCATGTGCACCGTGGTATGTGGGCATTTTGATGCACGTAAACCAAAATAAATGTGCAGAGAATCAGAAACAGTCAAGATATTATATGATTAATCCCAGCTTTTTTTTTATAAATGTAAAGAAAAGTATAAACATCTGACTGATTTTGCCAAAAATAATAATTACCACCTTTAGAGTATTTTCATTTTTGTTGTTTTGATTTGTGAATTTGTGAATTTTTGCTGTTGTGCTCATTGTAGGGTGGGGTTCTGGTGCTCAACTGTATTAAGATCTATGCAGTTTGGAGCTCAGGTGAATGCCTGTGGCTCTTTGTTGTGTTCCTCAGGTCATTCCTGCGCAGGTTTTTGCCAATTTACACGCTCGGGTAGACTGCTGCTGTCAGGGTAATGCCATCGCCAATGTGTGTTAATATGCCCGGTCTGCGACGGTGATTAAGTGGGTGGTACAGGTCAAAGTAGCATCCACATGAACACCAGGATCAATGGTTTCCCAGCAGGAAATAACATTCTAGCAAGAAATCAATGCCCTTCACTTCACCTGTCAGTGGCTGCTTAGCATGTGCCCAGATTTCTGGACAATGAGGAATAAAGACTAAGCAAATACATGTGCAGATGTCTGACTACTGTCTTGAAATTTAATATTTTATACAATATTAAGTGGTAGTTGATGCCCATTGCAGTTTGTCTGTGTGCATTCCAGAGGAGTGTACAGAAACGATCAGTAAGTATAATGTGAAACTTTATGAAAAGTATTTGTAGCAACCCAAATGAGTAACGCTGTACAACATAAATATGTCATGGTGTAGGTTAAACAAAAGGTTTATTTCCTCCTATTGTGTGTTTTCCATCCTTCTTGATTGATTGTCTGCCTTGCCCTCACCAGTTTCACCTGTGTCTCATTACTCAATCAGTCCCTGTGAGTCTCTATAGTCTTGTCTCTTTCTCTTTTGTTTGCCAGTTTGTCTGTTTACCTGCCTGTTTACCACCTGTGCTTCCTGCATCCTAGTGATTTTTGGATCCTGTCTCCTTGGATTGGTTTTCTTCAGTTATGGACCTTAGCCTGAGTTAATTCCTGGATCTCCGGTCGCTTTCTCTTTGTTGCCTTGCCAGCCTTTGTTGCACCGTTTAGTGAGTTTTATTAAAGTTACTTTTTCTTTTTTCCCACCTGCCTGCCTGCCATGTGTGCCTGCATTTGGAGCAGCCTTTTGAATCGAACATAACAATCTTAATCAATCGTGCTGACCATCACTAAACACTGTGTTGTAAAATGAATTGTAAAGGAACAGTTGAATGGAAAATGAAGGAAACAGTAGGTGTGCTCAGTCCAAAGACAGTAAAACATGCATACTAGCAGATATAAAGCTAATTAATTAACACATTAAGTCTTGTTTGTTCAATCCATACGTAAACAACCATTTTGGGTTTTAGGGGTTTAAAGTGCTAAACCTTCTTCATGCAGTAATTTTGTAGCTCCTTTAAAAAACAAAGTATCAATTTCACATCTCAGTTTCTATATGAATACATGCACCTACACTGATTTGACACATCGCCGTCTCGCTAAAGTTTATTTGCACTTCCAATGCTGGTATTTCAGCTCGTGAGTGGGTCCCCTACCTTTGAGGCTCCCTGGAGTCGTGCTTCAGAGTCCTCAGCTCTCCCGCCGCTCACACACTCCCTGCTGAGCCCATCTGAGAGCTCAGCCCCCCTCCAGCCCCTCTTCTTGCGTCAGGCGTGCCCCTGAATCGCCCCACTCACTCACTCTCTCCTTGAGAGTATCTCAGAGCCCTGCCAACCCCTCTGTACCACATTTCAAACACACACACACACCGCTGTGCCCACGCACACACAGGAGAGACACGAGAGAGGAAAGAGGTCAGTGGGTCTCCTCAAACACAAAGAACCTCTTGAGGAGCACTGACTAGTTTACACTGCACTCAATTACCTGTATTTGATTATTGGCTTCTCTGGTGATTGACTTGTACAAGGGCTACTGGTGGAAGACACTGTAGCCTCAGACTCCTCTGCTTCCAGCTCGCCTTCCTCTTCTTATTTCTTGGCCGCTATTCACACAATACAACCGCAGCCTGGATTTATCTCCTCTTTTGCTCATTTTCATCTTTTAGCATGCCATTATTACCTAGCAACAACCACCCATGTTTCCCGCTCTCTCTAGCTTCTTCCTTCTTTTCATCTGCTTCTTGCTGCTTCTTTCTATTGTTCTCCCTCCCTTGCCACCTCTAATATCTGCCACATAATCTGGCACACACTCAAGAAGCCAGTTCTATAGAGAAATATGAAAAGAAAATACATCATAGATGTGACGTAAGCAGTCTCTGAAATATTCCTCGCACTTACCCACATGCATTTCTTTCTTTGTGCCCAACAAAGTGACACATTGTAGTTATTAATACGACGCGGTGTTTTGGAGAGGAAAAAGTAAGCACTTGCTCAGCCATGCTCATTCAAACGGCTGAACGCAACGAAAACCTTTGAGAATTCAGGTTTGCATCGCAGAGCAACATAACATGTCGTAATGAGCAGGCTGAGCTGTGCTTAGTTGACAGCAAGTGTGCCATTATCTAAAGTTTACCCAGGATTTCCGTGGTTGGCGTTCGTAGTGAAAAAGAGGATAAATAGTTTTATGCAGTGGGACATAACACTATGGCGCTGCATCTTTCATAAAGCTGTTGATGCTTTACCAGCTGTCAATGCTTAATATATTGCAAATCCTGGCTTAAATTTTGGACTTAAACGAACTTTAAATCTGCAAAAATATGGCTGAACTGCAAGGATCCTTTTTTAAGTTATTGCAATTCTTTTTTGACAATTTTACTGACCCCATGTCTACTCCTATCGAAGCTGAAATAGTTAAACGACACATAAAAATAAGACGGGAGACTGAATCCACAATAAATTGACAATCAAAGATGTCACAGTCACAGGAAAATCTTGAATAAGTTTGATGTCTAAATATGAGTTTATATGTAGGTCCAAAAGAAGGCACTCATTTTTAATTCACAGGATGTACTCTCAGTTGCCTGTTCAGTCGGTGCACCTTGCCTACATGGTTTCCCTCTGAAATGACAGTCCTGCAATAAATGCTACCCTTCCTGAAGGTGATATCTATTTTTTATTGAAGCAGGTTTAGAGAGCTGATGATTTAATTTTGGAGGGTGTAGTTTATGGTGCTGCTGAATTGCATTGAGCTGTACAGAGAAATGTTTCTAATGTCTTGCCCACCGTGTTTATACTAAAGAGGGAAGGCAACTTGCTAAAAACACCTATTATTGTAGTCAAACACAGCTCAGTCAATGCACATTATGGCTCCAAAAATCACAAATAATTTGAACAACTCCCCTTCTAAAGCACTTCTAACAAACACTGCATATCAAATCATTTAAAAATGTAGGATTTAGTGCAGGACTGTTGTATGAGACTACATTTTTTCGTTAGATGTACATAATACATGGGAAACTGAAATGTAATCTTTACTACCGCTTTTGTCCAAGTTAGGTCACTGGTATTTATACAGCACATTTAAAGCAACAGCCATTGAAGTGAAGTGCTTTCCAGTATTGGCATTGTGAACATACCAAGTTTTAATATGAAGGTTCCTACAGGGACTTAAGATGTGATTTTACCTGAGCAATCAAAATATTACAGCTAAAACCCTACAAGATTACATAAAATACAAATTGATCAGATTAAACATCAAGGCTAAGACCACAGTAATACTAATTATGGACATTCACCAGACTCATTTAATAAATAAAGTGAAGACCCTGCAAAATAATAAATGGGAAACCCAACAAATCCAAGGATTCAGCAGCATATTTGCAGTAGTAGAGAGGAAGAAGTCCCTTATAACCAGAAGACAGCACCGGCAGAGCCAGGCTCAGGGAAGGCAGGCATCTGACTCGACCAGCTGGGTTGTGGGTGAAGAGGACTGAAAAGGAGAACAGAGACAAATTGACAACTATGAGCTCTGGAGTGATTAATGGGACAAGTAGCTGCAGATCATATTGTGGAGTTCAAAGGCCAGAAATACTTACAAAGAGAACAGAGAGGACAAACACGAACTACAAATGAGCATTAAGCGTGCAACATTTCACTTTCATGTGCAACATTGTCAATGTACAGTATTTGCTTAGAATTTTCATCTCATTTTCACTATTTTGTTTCATTATTTTACTATCATGCTGATATTACCTGTTACATCAGCATAATTCCCAGTGTTACCTTTCACAGTGCTATTCTAGTTTTACCTCAGCTATATTTTATTTCAGTAAAGTATCGTAGCTACATCTTATTGCTTTCTACTTTTAGACACTGCATTTCCTATGTCATGCCAAGCACAAGAACTTCCTTTGGGATCAATAAAGTTGTATTTTGTCTTAAGACACACAGTTAGTCACATCCATTAGTGTATATACATGCATGAAGATGAAAATGTATGAAGATAACCACATGAACGGGACAACTAGATTAAAAAGAAATTAGAACTATATTGGCATGAGATATAGTGTGATTACAATCAGGAAACTTTCTATACAAAACAGTAGGGGAATGCGAGTGGACATGACAAGGACAGCTTCAGGAGGAACTAAAAGCAAAAAACAAAGAAGGTGAGCCTTTAATTTAGATTTGAAATTGAGCCACATCACTAGCATTTTCCTCATGCCTGTAATTTTTGTCCTACAAGGCTAATCATACATGGTTAAATGAAGAAACAAATTTTTATGTATCCGGATTTTCTTCCCTGAGCAGCAGCAGTCATAGGGACTACTGAACCAAATCAACAACCCAAAACTTTGACCTAGAACCACCTCACTTATTGACACCTGCCTAATAGTGTACCGGCACCTCTGGGGGTGTCCTGCAGTGTCTAGTACCAGGACATTGGCTACAGGTCCTTTGGATGGGGTCTTTATATATCAGCATCTTACGGAGGCTCAATCAGGCTGGGATCTTGGGAGCTTGGAAGCTTGGTTAATGTTTTGGCGTCTTTGTCATGCTCTTTGCGTCGTTCCTGAGCAATGCTTGTGGTGAGAAATGGTGCATTTTCCTGTTATGAAAAGCTGCTGCTGTGTGGGAGAACCGTTGCCACGGACGTATTTACCACAAACGTGATCAGTTTCACATTTTCAACTTCTCTTCCCGACTCGTCTAATGTGTCAAAAATTTCACATTAGATGAGTCATTACATTAAATTATAAAAATGTGAAGCTGAACATTAAGCCAAATAGTCCAACATTTTGATAGCGTGCGACATTACAAAGCTTTGATGTTGCACAATTTGTGAAAAATGCTATATATTTTAAAGATCACACATGCATATCTCCACTTGTGTACATCTGTAGAGCATCAAAATACATTCGCTTTTCTAGCGCAACTAGAAAAATCTGTACATAGTGCAACGACTTGTACATTGGTGCTTAAAAATGGGAGACACATTGAGGTTATCAAACTTCAGAGTTTACCCCTAAATTTTCCAGTAAACCAGACATTCTAAACGGAGCAATAAAGAAGACAATACATTTAAAACCATGCCGTTTTTCCACTCCACTGACACAATAAATGATTGGCAACCCCAGTCAGACATAAATATAATTGAAATTGGAACCCAGGGGCTCATTCACTGGAATCCTGCGAATTTCATTCTTCTTAATATGCCATTCTATGATAAGTAAAGGGTAGGAAAAGTGTAGAACATCTTCTTGCTCATGAATTATAATCTATTTGACAGCTACACAGTAACACAGACGATGCTGCGAATCTGCCAGGTCCTCAGAATATTTCCATACCAAATGAAATTGTATTGCTGAAGCATTAGATGGCAGTTTTTTGGCCCGTGCTTTATTAAAATCCTGGAAAATGGTGGCAGAGGGAAAAAAAAAAACGCATCTTGCATTTCTAGTCACGGCAAATGCTTCTTGATTATTTATCAGCTGAATGAGGTGTATTTCTTTAAACTGTTTTCGCTGCTTTGTTCTCCTCTTCTGTCCTCGCCTCGCCTATCTGAAAAATCAGCCTGATGCTGGATGTCGCTACATATCAGCTCGCGTAGTTTTGCTTCACCTCAGTGAGAAGCAAAGTTCACCTAATTAGCTTCAAACCCAGCTGAGCTCCCCTCTGACAGGGGTGTGGCACCATCACAGACACAGTATCATCCTCACTACATTCTGTGGTGGGAAAGGGGGGAGAAAAAAAAAGAGCCACTATCAGACATCACATGCCTGACAGACCAGGCACCCACAGGCTTCCACCCATACCCCCATTTTTTTCTTGTCTTCTCCACCCTCTGTATGTCTTTGTGTCTGTCACTCTGTCGCTCCCTTTCTCCCCTCCGAACCCCCTTCTTCCTTCCTTTTTCCTCCCTCTCTTCTTGTCACCTGCCTTCACCACCTACACAGCAGTCGGCTGTACATAGCAGCTCCAAGATAACACCGAAGCCCGGACAGTCAGACACCTCATTTATCAGCTCGTACTCTAGTTATTCGCCGTAAAGTCACAGCAATCTTGCAACAGGCTGCTTGATCAGCTTATACTAGTTAGGAAATGGAGCCTGTTTTAGACAGTCATTAAAAAATATTCCGATTTACTTCAATACATCTAAATTAGACTACCAAAAAGACAGATATGCTGCAGTTTGAAGTCTCCTACACATCAAAGTGGTTCACCTGTGCACCACATCCACACTGCTATCCTAAAGAAGTGTTACCAGATCACTTCTCTTTTGATTTTCTGATCTGAAAGCCACAGGAATGGCGGAGAGAACAAACGGAAACAAAGGATGGGGAGGAAAAATCATGTAATGTAATTTCTATTTCCTCCCTCCCAGTTGTCTCTTGATATTCAAATAAAGGTGGTTATTAGTTGTTAGGGGGATTGGGAGAGTATGAGCACGCTGTTCTCCATCAGTATGCAAATATTCCAGTTCAGAAGACCCATGGTGTCATTACTGTAACCTCTTATGTAAAGAGTGTTACCTGTGTGAAGAACAGCCAGTTGTTTTTGATGTTCCCTTTTCTGTGAAAAAATGAAGTGGGAAGGCTGTGCAATTACTGGCAATAATATGAGAGGAAATAATGCGTGCAATGTGCAAAGAAACGGCTCTAATTTGCGGCTGAATTGACACAGCTACAAATCCACACAGCACTGTTCTCGAGTGAACATTTATGCTGCACTTGCTGTTTTTAAGAATGCTTTTATTTTTCTGAGGGAATGCGTGCAAGACTACATTTGTCTCTTTTGATAAGCTGAATTTGTGGCTCATGATCTTTCATGAGAAAAGCTTTATTAAGAGTTTGCTGGAATGATCAGATTTGATAAATCAACCAGAACCCTTTATAAGATTTCCCTCCTCATTTCTTGACATTCCTGGATCTTGGTTCCAGATTCTGTGTGGACGTTCAGTTCAGGATGTCGGCGAACTCATCTCAACATTTGGAGTTCCTGTATTGTGCACAATCCAGTAAAATTTACATATATCTTAAAGTCTCTGCACTGGTTACTTGTCGCTTTTAGAATCGATTAGAAGATCTTTTAATTGGTCTCTCAATGGTTTAGGTTCTTTGTATTTATCAGATTTGATTTTATATTTTGAACCCTCTAAAGCTCTCAGGTCTTCTGGTAGTAGCTTTTTAATGAAACCCAACATCAGAATAAAAACCTACAGTGAGGCAGCATTCTATTACTACGGCCCACATCTCTGAAACAGCCTTGCAGAGGACCTGAGGGCAACAGGAAGTGTTGACACTCAAGACCTACCTTTTCAGCTAACCTTTGGACTGATTTAATAGATTTTACTTATTTATTACTCTTATTAGAACAAATTTTATTTATTGTTTTCACTCTTTATTTACTTATTTGCATTGTTTAGTGTATTCAGTGTATCATTATTATTTTCTTATTTGTTTTTTGTGAATTTTGGCCATCACCTGTCTGTCTGTCTGTCTGATTAATTTATTCTATTTACTTATATTCTTTGTTTTTGATTTTACCTCATTTGATGATTCTTCATTGGATGTGTTATTTAGGATCTTAATCCCTGCATCTTAAGTCCTCCATTTATAACATGATGTTGTGGGTGAGGGTTGGGATGGGATTTGAATTGGGTGGGGGGTTGTTTGTACTATTTTATTGCATTTCTTTCGTCTGTAAAGCATTTTGTCTTGCATTTCATTTGTATGAAACGTGCTATATAAATAAAGTCTGATTAACAAAGGGTGAATTTATTTTTCAAAATGAAAACTTGCTCAGGAACACAACAAAAAGTCAAAGGCAATGACCTAAACTCCTGTAAGACTGGAAACAGCCTGATCCTCTGATACTCTGAACCCTCAAACCACAAGACCCAAAGGACCCGCCTCCAGTGACCCAGTCTCAGACTCAAGAACCCCCAGAGTACTTACGTCTATTGCCAATGGGTTGGAACTGTTTTGGTGGCATGAGGATGAAACTACACAATGTTAGGTCTGTGGCTTTAATATTGTAGCTTAGAATATCCAAAAGGACAGATGTAAGTGGTAACAACACTTGTTGCCCAGTAACATACAAATGCAAAACAACAACAACAAAAATACTATGATAAAAATTAGTAACATAAAGGTAGCCATAATTAACTTTTGTCAAACTTGGTAAGATGTTTTTCCCCCAGTTATGAATGCTTGGATTAATCCTATAATGTAGAAAAAATAATATGAATACATAGTTTGTCCACCAGACAGCATCCCCCCCATAATACCTTGATTCTTTAAATAAGCTGCTTGTAATCATAATCCATTTTTTATCTTTATGTCATGCAATTATTTCTCCTTCTATATTAGTCAGTTTTTGAAATTCCTGTATATCTATATCTACAGTTTATGTCTACTGTACAATGATAGCTACTGTTTATTTATATCTATGTCCTTACTAGCCTCAAGCACAAATCTTAACAGCAGCAAATAACAAATAACAAAATGCATACAGAATTTTAATGTCAACTTTACCATTAGATAAGTTGACTACCAATACAACAGCATTATATAGTCAGCTGTGGGGTAGCCTGACGGTGTAATTCATGGTCAGATATGTTAAGATATTTCCGATCAATCACGACCAAACAATACAAACAACACAGTGGCTAATGTGCTGAATTAAACCACACATTTCTCTGGGTTTGAACATTGCTGGAAACACACATCAACAAGATATATAACACTGGTTCAGTTGCTTTTTGACATTTTATTGCCTTTTCCAACAATACCAGGGCATTCAATACTCAATTTCATCAAACCCTCAAAATGTGCTATACTCTGGTGATGCATGGTTTTCACTGGACAGCTGCTTCCTGCACAAGGTGCCAATAATGCGAGTGGATTAGTCTTTCACTTTCAGAATTTTATTTGGGTGACTTGAAAGTTATTGATTGCGTTTAAACTACTCTGCTCCAGACTTGTAATGCAGTCACACTTTTCATGCTCGCTTTAATTCTGAGCTAATGGTCTCAAGTGCCACCATGTTTAATAGATGTTGCTGCGGTGACAGACCAACCTCACGCTGAAGGTTGCCCAAGCTACAACACACTCAGTATTCTGTGTGGGGTGACAGATTGGTTAAACAGGAACAACCCGCACCTGCCACGGACTCAGGCGGATTCTGCATCCCAGCACCCTCAGTCATCTGAGCCGACGACTCCCGCACTCTCAGTCCCACCCTCTGCTACACTGCCTTGTCCATCCATCCATCTGATTGACAGGTTATGAGCCAATCCCTGCATAAATGACTCTGACACACCAGGAATCCAGACCAGCTGGGTTCACTCAATCTCACTTAAACAATTCTCCATCGCAACTACGCTCTCTAATACTGAGACGGCAGAGAGGGCAGTTCCGCTGTAATGTTATCAAATCTCTCCTTAAGGGCTGGGCCGATCACTCTCCTGCAGATTACAGGGGAAGAGGAGGGTAAAGGGGACTTGTGTGTGAAGGGGAAAAGAGGGGAAAGGTAATTGTGCTTTTTATTTTTGGGTTTCGATGATGAAAACAATCGTGGACATGATGTGAAAAAACAGGGGAAGGGTGATGCAGTAGGTACAGTGCCGGACGTCGGTTAGGTATGTGGAAAAACTCATAACAACAGCTATAGTTCTGTTAATAGGGGTGATAAAATTGAACGGACACAGCCATCTGTGTTTAGGCCGAGCAAAGTGGCACCGAAACCCCCCCTCGAGGCTTCTGTCATAACAAACAGCGTGAGGACGAACCCTTGTAAAGAACCGCTCCGATTGCATTGACATTGCTTTCCTCTGCTGAGGGTTCGCTCCCTTTGTTCCAGGTCTGGTGTCATGGGGGAAGTAAATTTCCCCACAAACCCTCAGTGGTGAACAAGTGAACTTTCATTATTGCAGATTCTGTCGACCCACAAATAACTTCACTCAAGAGACAGAATGATTGATACTCTTCATCATCTCTGCCTCCCTCCCCCAGCCCCCCTAATTCAATTCCAAATAACTGCGACGCTGTGTCACCCATACCAAGGAACTCACCATTGGAGCAACACTATTGATCCACAAACACCACAGAACAGTATGCATTTTCCCAGACCAGATGAAAAAGAGAAAAAAAACAAAACAAAAGCAAAACAACAAGCCTCCGTTCTTACAGTATTTTCTCGAAGCTAAAAAAAAGACGGTAAGGGATTGTAACAGGAGGGGAATTCAATAATGAATAAGTGCAGTGTTTCACCAAAGAAGGCCACATGTATAGCTTTTCATTCACATTTCATGGAGGAAACATCATCCCAGATAAATGTTCTTAATTTCAGTCTCTCATTATCATGAATCTGCCCCCTCCTCTCCACAACACACACACACACCTTCGCAGCCTTCGTTTCACTGTCCTTTTCCTGAGGTTACTACCAGTCAGCATCCTTCTCTCCTCCTGAATAGTCATCATTTTTCTAGCCACAGCGGTATAATTGGCCCCGATCAGGAAGCCCCCGGACTCTGAATGAAGCACTTTTATGCAGAAAAAGCCCAACAGCTACAGTCTCATCTCTCTCTATTTTTTAGCGGGAGAAGGGGGCGAGCTACACCTAAATAGCACAACAGTGTTGATGGTTGCTCACAGACCCTCAAGTCTGTGTACATTTCAGTAGGGCTTCAAATTTATCACATCAAAGACGCAGCAAATTGCTACATAATTCAGTTTAGGAAAATTCTGCCAAGGCTGCACAAAAAAAAGGTGAGGGAGGAGGAAAAAAAAACACCGTCTTAATTTTGCGAGAAAATGAAGCATTTGTTGCACAAGATTATTCGAGGCATTATTTTTTTCTGTTCGAGGGAACAAAAAAAGTTTTTTAATTCCGGTTTAGCTTTGTGTGATGACCACCTGATTTCATCCAGCAGAGATGACGGTTCCCATGATGCTTTGCTCAAACAGCTTAGCTCAGCAACCAGGAAAAACTGAGCCAAGGCTCCAAAGACACACCCAGGAATATAACATCTGGCTTAGGCTCAGTTTCCTTATCTGTCCCATTGTATTCACACACACAGAGACATTCACCCCACAATTTAGACTTTGTTTTTGAATTCCATCTCCCCTGACATTAGGGTACAAACTTAGTTTATGACGGAGCCGTATGTGATTTAATAATACTGGATGACATAATGCATTTAACAATGCACCCGGGTAAATATTATCAGTGAGGAATGGCTCATAAAGTGTCATCAGTCTGCGGTAGGGACGCACAAGTGTGAGATTACGTGACGTCAGAGATGAGTAACTGACCTGATTAGACCACTTTGATAAACACTGAGAGGATTGTCTCTCACACTCACCTCCTCTCTCTACCTCGCTCTGCCTGGCTCGTTAGCTGCCTGAATGGCACTGCATGAGAACATTTGCTTATATTTGAAATCATCCCCACCTTCTCACAGATTGAATTAGTGCCAGAAGGAGAAAATAGCCCGATAAAAACAACAGATGCACTGCATTTTCATACAGTCCTTATGGAATCATCTAATTTCTAACCTCTGTGTTTGTACCATCGCTTAATGCCCCAAACATACTGCGAGATGAGGGTGGATGTAAATGAAAAATGCATTATTCATATTCCCACAAAGCCATCTAAGAGTGGGGTTTGCTGTGCCAGGATGCCTCACCCGCAGAAAGGCAAAGAAAGACAAAGCTCGCCTACACAATTTATTATCACTTTTATTGATTTTCTCCTCTTTTGGGGGTGGGGCGGGGATGTCTGCAACTATATTGTACCCAGAATCCGTTTTTTACGCCTCTAAAATAAGTTATGTGTAGCAAGTCAGAAGCTTGACTCAGGCAGACATTATTTTCCCCCTTTTTTTTTCCGTTAAAGGGACGCACTTGAATAACACTGAGGAAAAAGTGACGACGCCGAGGTGTAAAATTTAAAAATGTAGTGTAAAACAAAAGTGAAAAAAAAAGAACATTACCTCCTCTCGCCATCCCAATATGATTTATGAGTCAGCTGGAAAATTCCATGTAATGATTCAGCATGTTGATCAAGTGTTTGTACAACAGTGCGTGATCCAGAAATATTGCAGAGAAACTCAGAGTAGACAGCAATGCTGATCAATTACCCCACCGCTCCACATTGTGCTTTCTGGCATTTTACCTGCAGCTACGGCCTGTAGCTCCACTACATCACAGCCAAATCACCCCGCCACTCTCTGCAACATGCAACCAAAATATGCATTCTCGTCTGACACCCTTTACTCGCTCTTACTGTCTTAAAATAGAAAAAGAAAATCAATTCAAGACATCTCAGACGGGGATGAGGGGAGTTTCCCCCCCCCCCCCCAACCTCTCTGTCATATTTCAATATCACTGTGTGATTCGTAGGAAAGAACCACCAGGAGGACATGTAAATAATTAAGCAGTGACTTGGTCATGTGGTGCTGTATCTACAAAATGAGCAATTACTTTCTTCCTCCTGGGGTAGGAGGCCGTTTATGGCATTGGGTCAAAGGTGAAGACAAACTCCATAGGGCAAACCGGCATCAGATCCTTCCATTACTGATTTATCATACACAGCTTAGGTTGATATGAGATGGGGAAACCTGCGTCTCGATTGTGTGACGCTGTTACACATGACCACGGACATCCATCATGAGACTACACAGGAGTTTATAGAAAGCTAATGTTCTTCGTGATATATCTGAGAATTATTTGCTTCTTAAAACAACCTGAAGCATCGGCGACCTTGATGTCAAGTAATCTTTAATTTTTCATCTTCTGAGGGCGGTTAGTCTTTTAAAAGGGAACACAGTATGCTTGTTATTGTTCTCTCTTCTGTTGCTCCTTTTTAACCTGCCTCTTTTATTTTGACACTCAGAACAGCTGATTATAGGTAGAGGCTGGAAAAGGTCACTTGTTTATCTCCGGTGAGTGGAGCTGATGGAGAGGAATGGCATTCACATTTGGACAGGCCAGAGGAACAGAGGTGAGGGCTGATTTTAGAACGCCAAAACATCCATCCACTCATTAACAAGTGTTTCAAGGCTTTCACTGGGTAATTCTGAAATGACGATCTGGGTACAGAACACGAACAGATTATAGTGTTTGTTTGTTTGCGCGCCATTTACAGTGAGAAAGAAATGACAGAGTTGGAATTGTCACACTTCCCACTGTTACCAAAACATGCCCAGAAAGCAAAGACACCCTCTTTGTCGGTGGGTTTGAACTGGAAATGAAGCACAGCCACGATGTTGCAGAAACGTTTCCACAAATTCAGCGCCCAAAATGGCTGGAAAAGTAATCCAGACATATGGTGGCATTTAATCCATCTTGTTATAGCAAACCTTGTAAGATCTGGCATCTGTTTCTTTAATAGGCTTAAAGAGGAAAGACCTTGCCCCAACCATATCCACCCACCTTCCTCCACTAACCTCAGGTGTTTTGTGCATGTCAATGTGTCTGCAGCGACAACGATCTGCTCCCTTAATCAGAAGCAAATCTTGTTTTCAATAATTAGCTGACAGACAAAAAGGAGAGAAACCTCATTTTCCTACGAGACTCTGCGCCGCTGCGAGATCAATATAATGAATGTCTAATGGCAAGCCTGTTTGGCTCCACCAGCAAGATGTTAATGTAGAATTAAAAACATGCCAGATCTATCACATGATCTTGTTCCCACTTGCTTTAAATCCATATTGGTTGTCAGGATTCTCACTAACAAACACACTGCAAGAGAGTTAGGAGATGTGTAGCAAACAATTTAAAAAGCCGTTTTATGAATGATCGCTTTTGTAAGTTTTTTTTTAATGTGCTACATTTTGGGATAGTCAGTAGTTGGAAGAAATATCCAGATTATTTGAGTAAATAAACAACACAGCATTGTAAAAATACATAAAAGTCCTGCATGAAGAGTATTACTTCAAGTAAAAGTATGCAAGTATTAGAAAAAAAAAAATGCAGCTGAAGTCTTAAAGATTCAGATTCAGATTGAGAAAACTTGTTTTGTCCACAGGGGGCAATTAAAAGTTAAAGTACTAGTTTGGTTCCTGTAACTAATATCTTATTTTATATGTGTGTTAGCTCTATACAGAGACACTAGATACAGTTGAAGATAAAATGAAGTTGTAATGTATAAACCTTTTCACTTTTTTGACATTTTTGGTGGGATTTTAACATTTATTGAAATGAAATCACACGAGAAGCTTAGAGGGTAAAAAAAACCCACTACTTTTTGGTGACGCTGTTAACAACTGACATCTGAAACGGGATGTTGACTTCATACTGTTTTGTCTAAGATGTCAGAAGTCAAACAGGTTGGAAACCACTGGTTTAATCTCGCTGTGTCATATTTTCAAAGCTTGTTATATTTTCCTTTGTGCTAAGTCTTCATCTTAAAAGCAACTACTGCTGCCAAATAAACGTAGTGGAGTTGGAGTATAAAGTAGCACAAAACTGAAATAATCAAGTACATCAAAATTGTATGTAACTACAGTAGTGAGTAAATGTATGTACTTCTCACTGCTGCTTGGTTTAAAAGCACCAAACAATTGTATTTCAGAAAACATGACGCCTCTGACAGTGATCTTCTGCACATCATGAAACCTTTCCCTGACTTCAGCTGACATTAAGTTCTTCTGCTATTCTTGTCTTGGTTTGTTCTCACTCTCTGCTTCTTTATTCCGTTCAGCTCAGTATCCTCTGCACTTTTGCCCACAATGACAGCGCTGAGTGTAGATAACCCATGGTGACAGAAACCCCTGGAATCCAATGTGTGAGACGGATCGTAAATGCTTATGCGTCTTTGGGGGATATCAGCTCCTGATTAATGCAGTCGTCTCACAGCATGCTGACAGGAGTGCACTGGGCCCGGAGATGACATCCAAGAAAAGCAGTAGTGATAAAGAACTAATTAAAGATGGTAAAAGGTGAATATGATTTTGGGGATCTGTCAGTAATTGGGCACATGAAAGCTACTGGCAGGGTGCAGAAACTGCCGCTCTCCCTTATTAGGCTCTGATGTGAAAGTTAATGTATTTCAAGCCGGTGCCCAGGCGCCTGGAGGAGAGCTGTGGCATGGCCTCTTATGCCCCTCACAGGGTGGTAGCTCCACAGGGTCGCTTGGAAGTGGTAGGAACATTGCTTCCTCTCCCCAGTTTTAATTCGGGGCAACAGCTAAGAGAGACAAAGAGCAAACTTGGAGGAAATCGACTGCATTCAGCAGCAACAGAGAGGTGGAAACCTAGTGAAGACTGTTTGGATAAAAGGTTTCTTTGTGAGAGTTAGATGAGAAGCTTGATACCACTCTCATGTACATGTGCTAAATATGGATTTGGAGTTTCAGAGAAGAAAATTCACAACTATTTGAGTTGGTAAATACCACTGAGAATGTGTGAGAATTTTTGGGGAAAATTCTCCCATATCTCTCCCATATCCTGTAATTAGGAAATGCAAGTATTTACTTTCCTGTCCCAACTTAGACTAGAAAATCGATATCACTGCCATACAGACATGAGAGTGATCAATATCAACTTTCATGTCTGTATGCTCAATATGAAACTGGAATCAGCTGGGGGGAACATGGTTAGCATTTAAACATGAAGCAGTTACATGAACCAGCTCTCTCTTGGGAGGATGTTAAATTGCCTTAAATTGTCAGTTTCACACTCATGCTTTTGGTTGGAACTTACACACAGAGAGTTTTAGAGGATTTTGTTAGAGCTGGACACAGCCAGGCAAGTTGATTTAACTTATTTCCAGTCAGGTCCAGCACACCATTTTGCATGTGCAGTTGGATTTTTGATAATAAATGTGTAAGCATGCAATTGATGAGTGAGAACTCCTATTGTGTGCATTGCATGGCTAGTCAAATCATCATTCAAAACTATGTCAAAATGAACTGCACCGGTCTGCTGCATCGTGTCGATTTATGCAGCTGTGCTTATGTGCATCTTACAACAGCTGGACAACTTTAGTCCACCAGTGTTTGTTTCTTGTTTCGAAATTGTCACATGGATATTCAAGAATGTCTGTTGAGGTCAAAGTCGAGCATCAACAGCGACACAGTCTCCACAGCTGCAGGCAAAAATGTGCATCATGACGAGAACAGTGGTTGTGAAGACTCCAGCCGATGTTAGAGTCGCCATCCGAGTATGAGTCTCCCACCAGCTCACTCCTGCCACCTGACTCGCTTCCACCTGTTAGCCAGCAACTTCAACAAGTTCCAGACACTAAAGAAGTACCTAAGCAAGTGTTTCAAATGTCCAACTCATACAGGGCAGTAAAGCATACATTTTGAAGGTAGAGGTAGAACATTTGGGCTCAAATGGCAATGCAGATGTTGCATTACCAAAGGCATGCCTTTGGTATTAACACAAACAGACATAAAAATTCTGTGCTTTTGCATGTTGGAACTGCTTGATCCAGAGAAAAGCAGCTGTAGATGAATAAAAACTGGACAACAGTTAGTTTTTGGTGGATTATGATTATTCATGTCCGTATAACTTCACCCAAATTCACCCAAAGTCATTTGTTGTTCTAGAACTAGGTCTGTGAGTCATGCTAAGCTAAGTAAACCCTTTAGCTCTGTATTTACAGAGCTCATCTAATGCTCAGCACAAAATCAACCTTCAGTATATTTTCCACAAACGCTGAATTATTCTTTTCTACAAATATAATTGACAAAATATTCTGAATAGATGAATGTGCAAAGGAATTTGAAACTACTGAGCCTTTCCATTCCATTTTCAGTCAAACAAATTCTGTTACTGACGTCGACCTATCGACTGGTGATTCATCTCTTTGAAATACCTTCAGGAAATCAGTGTTTTATGTAATTGTACAACATCACCGTAGACTGACTTCTGTAACCTGGTGGGTTTAGTGATTGATATCCCGGTTGCTGCTCCCTTATTTCACTGCAAATGTTCTTTTTCTGTCACATAAGCCACATTAAAGTGCCAGTGGTGAGAATTCAGTGTATTTTCACAGTACACACATCATGCGGCACCACACCTAAGAAGCTGTTGTACCATCTTATTATCCAAATCTTCCGTTATTCCCATTGGGAAAGGCTGCGTGTGCAGGTGCTCTGAGGTGTGGTGTCAGGACTCTGTACACACTGCATATGCTACAGCCTGACAATATGCCAGTTGTGTTAAAACAGCTGCACTGTAGCTGATTGAAATTCACCAGTGATAGCAGAAAACTTGTGCATCACGCTGCAGCATGAGAGTCTCTAATATAAAAATCTATTGCCTAATTAACTGTCGTGCTTGAATTAATGAAGTGGGTTGAAAAATATCTTTAAAGGCGCATTGTAGGATTCAGAATCGAAAAGGAAAAATGTGGATGGTAACATTTTCTAAACGTACTTTGCTCTTATTTATTTGCTTCTATGGCTGATCAGAGGAACTGATCTTTGTTGAAGTTTGAAAGTGTTCAGCTCTGGGTTTCAGTAAAATTTTCATGGGTTAATATTTAAAAAAATTAAAACAAAACAAGACCAGATTACTTTTTTTAATGCCAAACAGGACCACTTTTGCCTGAACAGGCGCCCAGACTATTACAGCTAACGGCAGCTTTTATGGGTTCTTGAAAAGCCCTGAAGTCTTATTAGTTTTCTATTGTTTTTTTTTTCATCTCATGGTTTAGTTTTACTCCTCACTTACCAGGACACTAACAGTAAGTTTACAAAGTTCCACTGGATTCATTTATTGTTTAATCGCTCCCCGAGGAGACAGGTGTCAGCCTGGATCTTATCGGCTGTTGCATAATGAGTAAAAATGATGGAGCTAGGTTGAATCCTGCAAAGGTCACACAATCACACCCTTTTACAGAAACAAATGGAATTAATGAAAGCAGTTTGTCTGGACCCCTCGACTCGCTCTCCCCCTCAGTATGTTGCGCTCTTTTAGCCCCTCATTATTCTCTCTCCCTGCCTGTCCTCGTCACACCCTGCATTCACTGTCAACATCTCTCCTCAGCAGATCCTCTAACTGTGCAACTTTTACAGTCACGTTGAGCACATTGCCGCATCCATAAGCTGTTTCAGCAGTGTCTCTGTCCCTGTCTCCCAGCTGAGTTTCATAAAATCGTTTTAATAAAGCGAGACATCATCTTGGAAGGGGACGAAAAAAAATGAAATTAATGGGTTTTGTATACAAGGAAACAAAAGATAACAATAAAATGTACCACCGAAATGAAACATGATTGGATTATTTCCTGCAAATGTATTCTCACAGTGGGGTAAGATATTGCAGCCTCTAATGTAAACAAGAATTCAGCAAAGTTTAAGCTGCTGGGTGGAAAAACTGCAGATGGGTAAAGAACAAAGGTAGCAAACAGCTTTGAGGCAGTGGAGAGGGCATGACAGCTCAAACATTGTATTTCCTGCCCAGAGTTTTTCATCTAATGTACTGCATTCTTAAAGGTGCAGCAAACAAAGCTGAGGGAAGTGTCTGACATGGGTAGTGAGCACATCAGGCTTGGTGTAGCACAGAGACTCACAATTCAGTGCTTATCGAATTTCCCTCTGGTCCAGCATGAAAAGAATGTACACCTAGCGTAGCGTGAGTTTTCCTTCGCATGTGGTCGCCTCCCCGCACAGATGAAAAGATTGTGCCCAAACTCGGGCAGAGGGACGGAGGGAAGCCTCGAGGCCATGCCACCCTCAAGCTGTTTGCTAGATGGGAATCAGACACTGAGGTTTTCTCAATGGGCTTCGCACAGTTATCATCCATGCACAATGAGTGCACGCCGTCATGCAGAGGATTATTTCAGCTGAAAAAAGGGAGGATATCTGAGTGAAGGTGTTTCACTGGGTGCTTACAAAAGATTTGGGGGGAAAAAAGAGAAAGCCTAACGACTCTAAAGAGTTGAATCATCCAGTCGATATTCTGGGATTTCACCTGGGGGGTCCTCCGCCGTTGTGTTTTGCACCACTGACTCACAGTGTGTGTGTATGGAACACTGCTAAGTTTAGACTTGTGTATGTTTTCTCCACAAACGAATCTAGTTCATAATTGGCAGATGCAAGGGGTGAAATATCGACTGGGTTTGTGTGTGCGTGCAAATGGAGTTTGCGTGCGGATGTCTGCGTGCGTGTGTGTTTGTTTTTGGCTGCTATCCTGGTTTCATCTCAGTGTGCTACCAAGGAGACATAAGCCACTTCCATCTGCCTCGTGTTCCAAGTTTCTTTGTGCTCCTAATAAAAGACAGGAAGTTGAGCTTAAATGTAATATTTATCACCACACCGAGTCTCCAATTAAAGGATAAAGATGCTATACGAAGAGAACTATTTCCCAGCTTCACCCGACTGAAAAATTAGAACATAGCATTAAAAAAAATGTCTGACTACTGTATAGACAGATCATATTATAATTGTATCAGATAAAAGATATTTGATAATGTTCTCTTGTAGTATTGGTATGCTGTTCAGTTTTTTTTAAATATATTTGATTTGTTGTGTTTTGTATGTTTCTGCTGTAATTGTGTTGCACTTACAGCTGTTTGACTGATTGGCAAACAAGTGTGAGGATCATGGTCTAATGGTTTCATGAAAATAATTATATGCTTGTGAAGCATACGATGGAATGGAATTTAAAATTATAATGAGGTAATATTTGTGAAGAGTTCGACACTCCAAAACGAGGGTGAAAAGCAGTGACAAAAACACAAATCCAGAGCTGTAAATCTAGAATAATAATAAAAAGAAAAAAAGACACTCAGGCTTTAGGTGGTTTACAGAGATGGTGACATTCGCAGGGCAGGGATATGACTGACTTCAGTCCTTGCCAGTTGCTGTAAACCGCTGTAAGCCACTTCCTGTTATTCTTGTTTGTTACTGTGGCGGTGGGATGTTGAGCTGTCTTCTTAAATCGGGTTTAATATGTTGTCAAAATATGCCCTGCTGTGGTTATTTTCCTCTAAAGGCACTGAGGGAACTGCACAGGTCAATGATCAGATAAACAAACAAAAGCAAATACATTAGGTCAGGGTTAAAGTCTGGGTTTTGGGGTCTGTCTAATTAAGATGATTGGAGAGACTACTTGACAACGTTTCGCAAAATACACACAAAGCAGTTATATCTGCTCTTCAGCTGGTCAAGGTGTCATAATTGAGTGGGCACATCATCTGCATGCATTCTCCGTTCACACCAAGACGGGGAAAAATCTATTGGTTTGTCTATTGAAAACAGCCTCAGTCTCAGTTGACCAGCACTGAATTTATCCAGGAGACAGGCATGGTTTTGAGGAAAGCCTGTGTTTTTCTCAGTCCTAACAACTCTCATGCTCTCTCCACACACCTATGTAAGCAACAGCTGGATGCAACAGGTTCAAACGTACCTTGTGCTTGCTTATGGCCAGACGTGGGAAAACAGAAGTAGGAAGCACATCATTACTGACCTTCGTAGACTCAATTCAATCTGCAAAGGGGGTGGGAAACCATGGCAGCCTATAGTAAATGTTTGTCTGTTTGCACCACAAACTTTTAATTGAAGCGATTTCATTTGCTTATGCTACTGTAAACGGTGTGCTCCTAATTAAAATCCTGTGAAAAATCAAAGTTTTTAGTCACGTAAGAGTCAAACAGGATATTGATAAGATCGGGAATTCACAAAATAACAGAGAAGTCAATGTGGCAGGTGCTCTCACCGTCACAGAGAGAAATCTAACAATGTAATGGTATTTCAAGATGAAAGAAGTGGGGCAGTAATCACTAAAAAGTACCTTAAAACGAAACGGATTGTTGATAAAATGTGTATATCCAATGGGAATACTAGGAGAAAGATAACTCAAACCATTTATTATTTAGCAGCAAGTAGTGAAAAGGGGGTTTAAGGCTATAAAGGCCCATTTGTTGCACTGATAAATATTTTGAAAGTCAAAGTGATTGACAGACACAGTTTTGGATCCCTCTGAACGATGGCAAATATAGAAATACTTGGCTGAGAGTTTTGTTGGCCTGTTGTCATGTGCAAAGTATGGCTTAAAATGACAGTGTTCATTAGATCTAAGTCCATCTCAAATGTGGCCGTTGCATTAGTTGGAAATGTCACTACAGTGCTTCACTGAACTCAAACAGAGCAAAATTTGGCAGGCATTTCTGAGATGCCTTCCAAGACGCTATGGCCATGCTGGTGCTGGTTTTCAAAGAGCACCTCATTTTACAATCCATAGTGAGAGGGGCCGAAGTGGACCAATTTTAGCTTTTGCTTGTTTTTTTGTGGACATTTGGCATCTCTAAGGTCCCCATTTAATAGTTTTGTGTGAACTAATCTTTATGGTGGTTAAACATACACAAAGGTATGGCCACTTTTGAACTGGGCTACATTCAGTCTAACAGAGAGGTGTTTGAATCACAATCCTCCATGAGAGGAGCATGCCACTGTTAGCAACCTGACTGACAGTGGCATGCAGTTAATCAATGCTTGAATTGATGAAATGTAACTTGCACTTTGTTGGTTGGCAGGCCATACCTTGCGATTAGTCCTTGCCAGAGGCTTAATTTCAACTAGTTTTTACCTTGATGAGAAAGCCAAACTACTAAGCACGGGGCAATATCTGGAAATGAAATGAGGGTCACAGGAATAGATTTACTTTGACAGAATTTTAAAACCTCTCTCCAGTGAAAATCCAGTTTACTACCTTGTTAACATGCCCATCTGGTGTATTTTTCATCAGAAGCAAAGCAGTGGCACCATGGCTGAGCGTTTCCACCTTCATACTGCAGAGTACTGATGACAGTGTCAAAAACATTGATTCATACCCAACAAAACCTAAGGACTGGGGCTTTATGTGCCATTCTTCTTCTTCAGATATGCATGGCTTAATTAGCTTCTCAGTGTTTTAGAGGAGTTGTAGGTGAGCTGGTGTGCCCGAGCTGCTGTGAGCGGGGAAGATGGAGTGGAGAAAGAGACAGTCCCTAAAAGAATCTGAGTAAAGCATATTTGTCAAATCAGCGGTCAGTAAATACAGAAAACAACAAGCAACCAAGATGTTTAATATGAGCAGTGAATAGAGGGGTCCAAAAACATGGACCGAATGATGTGACAGTGACAATATTCAATTCAATTTTATTTATATAGCATCAATTACAATCAAATTGTCTCAAGACGCTTTACAGAATCCATATGCCTGACCCCCAGAGCAAGCCCAAAGGCGACAGTGGCAAGAAAAACACCCTTTTAACAGGGGAAAAACCTCGAGCAGAACCCGAATATGAAGTGAATTATAGACAAGTGCTACATGCCAATGCTTAACATCACGATGTGACAAACCTGCAGCTGCGGATGAAATTGAGCCTGACATATTGCCATTTGAAAATTTGCCAATTTTCTCTAGTGGTGTCAGCGTGAACAAATGCGGTCTGACAGACTTTGAGGGCTGAAAGGACTTTTATTGTCTCTGCTTGGCCTGTAGGGTAGTGATGTCTATAGCACAGTGCTTTTCTGTACTAAACTGACCAGAATTGAAGAGAGATGATTGCCCTTTCAGCTGACTAACCTTACTTAATGAGCATTGTGGGGCAATGGTGCTTTTGACGTTTGGGAGTAATATTCATTACACATTAGCAAAATACATGCAAACCTAGAAATCAAAAAGAAAGAAAAGCTCCTCCATGCAGAACTTGTAGCTACCCCAGTCTGAAATGGCAAAGTAGGCCCAGCTGGTTCATATAAAATAATTAAGCAACATAGATAAGACATGAGACATTTTACTTTGCACTTCAACATAGTTAATACCATTACGGGGACGCAGCTTTATCACAGATCCCATAACACCACAGGGAGTGTTTCCATGTTTTAATCAGGTGCTAAGTGGCTACAGCTCAACAGTGCATGACTGTACCTGGAAAGAGCCTCGCCTGCTGTCTAATGAGGAATCACATTCGGCTCTGCCTCCGAGTGTGAATATATCAAATACATCTCAAAGTATCCTCATCTCGCTTTCTTCTCATCACCTCTTCCTTCTTTAAGCCTGAAGGTTTTCATTTTTGATGATGATTCTGTGAGAAGACAGATGTGGATGGAGCCTGGCGACGGACTTGTGTGTGCTGCTGAGGTGTCTGTGTGTGCAGCAGCTTCTGCAACAGTGTGGCCATTGTGTAAGGGTTTGGTTTAGTTCAAGGAAGAGAAGCACTCAGATGATTATTCTATTTAAGGAACGGAAAAATGAAATTAGATTTGCGTTGAAAAGGGGTGAGCAAGTTTAGTTTCCTACATAAATCATAATTAATCATGTATATCGAAGCGGGCCATTTACAAATCTGCATTAGAATTTGTGAACTGAGCACATTTTGAGAAATGTGGAAGTTAAAAATCAGTCTGACTGTAGTTTACAGTGATTATGCACATAGATTTTAGGTTGTTGCTAGAGGTACCCGTAGCCTGTGGACTACAGATACGGCACTTGCCATTTGCCAATCAGATACGCGACATCTGGTCACATGACTCCCGGTAGACGCTAGCTGTACGGACCCGTAGCATCGGTACGACAGGTACGGACCCTAAACCTGACCCTAACACTAACCCTAACCTTAACCTTTGCTTACCTTTCAACAGTTTGCAGTGGTTAGCAGCTTCTTGACTCGCGAGACTTGCGTATGGGTCCGTATCTGTCTGGCAAATGGAAAGTGCCGTACCCGTAGCCTGTGGGCTACGGATACGGACCCGTATCCGTAGACACTACCTAGATTTTAAGTTGACAGTGTGAATGCGGAAATATAACTTGCGACTCTACAGGATGAAAAAATCGTAATTCATTAAAATGTTGTGATTTCCTATTTAATTAAACTTAAAGCATATGAGCATTAGCTTGAAAATGAATCAAACATAAGCAAGGACCATTTGAATCTTCTACTGTGATAACTGGAGAGCCACTTTCCCACAGTGATAGCTCTATTTGTGCTTTTTTTTTAACATGTGTAGCAACAGATAATTGTGCAGATTCCGGATAACCTTTGCTAAACAGCAATGTGTTCAGTAATGATGATGTCGACACAATAACCTCTGCTGATATGCAGGCCAGATGGCCGGCCAAGTTGCCCTTTCAGAACCCTGCTATGCTCGGTGAGGGATGGTGGCAGCCCGCGTGTAAATGTGTGTGTGTGTGCTGTTATAGCACAGGTAATTTGTTGAATGTAAGGCAGAATAATGCAGTGCCGCATCTTGTCGCTGCTTAAAGTGGCGGTGTTATTCGCTATGTTTCTTATCATCGACAAATTCCCATGAAAAGATCAAAATCAACAAAGCGTTCGTCTGTCTCTCAGTGCTCTCCAATTTCCCTTCGCTGTCAGAGGGATTCAAGCCCATTTGTTTCAAAGTAATTTTCTGAAACAGCTGGGCACTGTGGATGTCAGTAAATTTTTACTCAAACAGGTGTAAATTGTCGATTTATTGGGGCTTGTTTTTTTTTTTTTTTTTTTTTTTTTTTTTTTTGCTGTGAAGTAAGACATGCATCCTGACAACCAGGGTAGAGTTCCTCAACAAGGTAGAGCTTTTGCTGCCATCCAACAAGGCACTGCATTGTCACATACATGGAACTGTTAAGGTCTGTTTGCAACACAACAGTTGGATTTCCAGGCAAACAATATGGCCAAAGATACTGTGACAACTCAGGCAGATTTGGTGAGCTAAGCGAGTAGTAAAAACAGATCGACATGCAGCATGTGTGATTGATAAACTACACTGCTCATGTTGGTGGTCATGAATGAGTGTCACTCAGTGCAACAGTGTGACTCACTGATGCACTTTTAATACTTTCTGAACAGCAATGGAGGGCTGGCACAAACAAATTAGCTGTAACAGGCTTGAAAGAAAAATAACCCCATTGCATTTTTTTTTTTTTTTTGGATTTGAAGACAATCAGAAAAAAAATGAATTTCATCAGTCAAGTCCTTTAACATCACCACGGCTATGGTTTCCCTTGTAATCTTTTTAATTAGGATATAAAGGAAGAATCCATTTAAGTGATGAATTCACACTGTGTGACATTATAAAGACAGAGAAAAAAAAAGGGAAAAAAAGAAGAAATCCCTCAATTTCTATGGGATTCAGAGGAAATACCCAAGCTGTGTGAGCAGGTGAGGAGAGCTCATTGGGTTCTTAACTTGTCAGACCAATCCAGGTCCAGCCCTAAGGGGGAAGCTGGCTACTGGCATTTTCCCTGCAATTTGTTACGAGAGCGAGTTTACATTTTGATTTAATAAGGCCCATAGGTATGGCCCCAAACAAGAATCAATCATCAGGTCGGAGCAAATGAGACTCCGGCCAGCGGAGAACAAGTTGACTGGCTGGGATCAGTGCAACCAGAACTAACTCGTTCACTCTCCTTCCCCCTTTAACTCGCTTTTCCCTCCATTTCTCTTTCTTCTTTGCCACAAACACTCACTTGCACACACAGTTAGCGTGTGATAGAACTGTGCCGGCCCATATCAGTCATAAAAGAGGCGGTTTTCATCTAACCAAGTATCAAAGGCTTTGTCTACCCGCATGATTGTTAGAGGCACACGAAGGAAGCCGTTTCACGTTAATAAAATATGGCCTTCTTGCGAATTGAATGAATGCAAATGTATTTAAACCACTGAATCACATGCTGCCTGGAGACATCAGAGCCTGCAGGGCCATACTTCTCTGTGTTCCATTTCTCATTAGTGTCTAATACCTGGCTCCCTTGATATGGCCCCGAAACCTCCTGATGGAACATTCATAATTGATTCTGATTTGAGACCCTCATTACCAACAAGTGACTCTGTATTGGTGCATGCACTTTCAGCTCCAGAGGGCAAGTCCTTTGGAGTGTGAATTTTAGCTTCACTTTCACCTTCATCAGTATGTGTGCATGTCTCTCTCTTTCTCTCGCCGCGAATGCGCACACAACGAAAGAGAGTCTGTGAAAAAGAGGAAGGGTTGACATCCTTTGGAGTGTGAATTTTTGCTTCCTTTCTATCTCATTTCCTTTGTTGCACACATGCACTCACACACACACACACGGGCACCTGTCTTCGACTCTGCTCTTTTTGTGCACATCTTTTTTTTTTCTGCACCTCACACAAAACGGAAGCAGCGGGATGGTCTGTTTTGCAGATGGAGGCAAAACGGTAATGATATCAAAACTGCCAGGGTGACATTTACAGAGGCAAAGTATTTGCACTCTTCCACAAAAAAAGATACAGCAAATAAACAGCAGCCACAAACTAGCACTACTTGTACGATACACAGTGTCTTCCTGTTTATGTTTGCACTTTGAGGGTGTAATGATTGAGACGCGACATCTCTCCAAGAGTGGTCCCTCTCAAAAATAAATTATTGTTCCTTTAGTGGGTGAAGGGGCCAGGGACTGGTTCTCTCGACACTGAAAACACTAGACCCACGTGATAAGATAACAAGCTTAGTGGCCCTGACCTTGTCTAATGGCACCTCCGTCATATTTACCAAATGGTATTTGGAGCAATCACCACCGATGAGACGAGATGGATAGATTGACAAGAAAGCAATCAGACCCACAAGGGTATGTGCTCCCGCGGCGGCTTATCCGGACGACAACCTGTTCATAATGCAGAGCAAACAAGAAGGATTTCATCACTGACACACCGAGCTCCCCCCTCCTTTGTCAGGGCAAGGGCGCCATCAGCTCTTTGTTCTACACTCTGATTTCATCACACATGATCAAATCAGAGAGTGAATGTTTAAACAACAGGTTGCACCCTCTTCACCTTCTTTCTCTTTCCTCCTCCTCCTCCCTCCTCTCCTACCTTGCACACTTTTGTAAAATGCATGAAAGCCTGAATAGGAATGAAGTCTTTGGGCAATATTTTCATCTCCGTCCCTGATGTTTTTCCTTCCCAAGCCGGGACAATAGAGGGATGTCAGCGGCAGCAAGGAGAGCCCATCAAAATTCTGCAGGAATGATCCAGGATGACGGTCCCTCATGGACTGCCCTCCTTGGAGGACGGCCGGAAAATGGTCTTGTCAGCCATGGTAATACAGTGCAAGACACTAAAGGGATAAATACCTAGGTGACAAATAAATGTGTTGTAAAAGGGGCATTAATCGCCAGCTTTGTGAGACGTGTGTCCTTATGACAAAGGAGGGAGACATTTGTCAGTCTGTTCCACAGATGGCCCCACAGAGCCCTTGATGAATCACCTCCACCTTGCTTTAACTGGCCGCAGAGGCAGCGGCACCACAGCCGCTCAATCTGCCGCCGTCTGGCACCCAATCTACTACAGGGATAGTAGCAAGAAGGAAAAAAAAAAGCAAAACACACAGTTTTTGCCTTGTCCTTCTCCACTTCCCTCTAAAGAAATACTTTGCCTATAGGGGAAATCAACTTATTTGCTCCCTTACTGAGCCAAGCCGATTGTCTCATGACTCTTGCTGCATATTTAGACATGAGAGCATCAAAATCTGTGTGAAAAAATTGAATTCCCAAAACATCACACCACATCTTCATGGGATAATTCTGGTTGATTACAACTAATTTCTTACATCTATAACTTTTAGTCATGGTGATATAGTGAATGCATGCAAACTTTAAAGTACAAAAATCAAATATGCAATAAATGTTTATAAGGCAGGCTGTGGATACTAATGTGACCATCGTGTTTGTTTTCTCTTCCTGGCTAAGTTAGGGGTTGTTTAAGACCGGTTTAATATTCCAACTGTGTTTCTCGTCCCATTGGGCCTCTTTTCAGCAGTGCTGCTAAATGCTCCCAGAACTCACACATTAACTTAGAGAGTATTTTGTTTTCACTACAGATAGAATCAATGGTCCTACTACAAAAATAAGATCCACGCTGCATTCAACTGAAATTAAGCTTTAATGACCTTTAGGAAATATTGTGTATAATTCATATACACTTCCTTGGCAAATGTTTCGGCCCTAATAACTAATTAGGCCTTAAGTGGGCGCCCATTGGTTTACTAGTGTGTGAATATTTTATGCTCAACCACAAAGTGTTAGAAAAACCTCAGAGCATGATATGATTGTTTGACCTGGCGTGCTGCTTGACAGCGACTGTGCCAATCGGGCAGCCCTGGATGCGTCCTCTCGTTCTGCCTGTTTCTTCTCAGGTCATGAGTTATTTTCTACAACAGAACGAGCTACAGCCTGACATAACTCTGCCTGATGTTTTTTGTGGTCCGGGACATTTCGGTGATGGACCTGGGAGGTGAACCACGCTCGCACACGCCGAGCGGAGTGGCCCTGGCTCCCTTAATTGGTCATGCAGTTCACAGTGGATGTGATTAATCACTGGCCAATTAGCCAGTGGCACCTGTGCCAACACTGGAGGAGACTGTGAGTGCAAGCAACTCAAGTGAGAGTCAGTCCTGCTCAGCTCACTAGTTCTCTAAAACTGTTTTAATGACTTTCCCACTTCATGTTTTATTTTTATTTCTCCAGTGCTCAGCGTATACTGCAAAGGACTCCCTGCGAGCGAAAACGATCAATTATGCATGCCATTAAATATGTATATCTGTGGCTTTGTTTATTCGATTGGAGTACACTGATATTTCTCTTTCTCCTCCCAATGATTTACAAAGAAAATTAAAGCAGACTCTCTCTTACTTGTAAGTATGCCTCATGCTGTTAAGCTTTTGACAGTGTTGACGAATATGACCTGCAGATGACTTCCTGTGTGACATCACGGCAAATCTCCTTTCTGGCTGCCTGTCAGCCAATCAATACCGTCTTTCTCCTCCTACCGGGCCCACAGGGACACTTCCGTTGGCACCTCGGAGTATCTAAATCCTTTTACAGTGAAGCCTTCTGGCCGCCTCACAGCTGACTGATGATCCTGTATTACACGTTGAACTGACACAGAGAATAGGCACTTGGTGGAAATCCTCCATCCAGAGAGAGAGAGAGAGAGAGAGAGAGGGAGAGAAGGAGGGAGGGAAAGGGAGAAAGAGAGGAGCTTCTAAATGCCGGCTTGGGACGGACGTCTAGTCTACTCATGACTCAAAGACATGTGTTGGGGCTGGAGGTTGGAGGGATTAGAGTGCATAATAGATTTCAGAGCAAGGGAGCACTGATGCAGCCCCAATTCAAACACTGCCTGGGGCCTATAAGCTTTCCTCACCAAAGATTGCAGGAGAAATAATGGTAACTTCTTTTTCGCTGCTGGGGAGGCACTAATAGCCTCCTGCGAAAATCCCAGACTAGTGTCAGACAGCTCAGCTTTGTTTCAGTGGCAAAGCTGCACTGAAACGTTCAAAGGGCTTTCCTCGACCATTGTAGCCTTGCCAGCATCTTATTGTTCAGATCTCCTAGAGTTCCCTCTCGAAGACGACTGCGAGAGAACGTCAAGTGTTTTTCCTCAGTGTTAAAAAAGACACCCCATCTGTTCCACGCGTGTATCCCAACTAAAAGTAAAATCCCTGATAAGAGGCCTACTGTTACTTTTTAATGATGTAAATTAAAGGGATACAATGTTGGCCGCTCTTGTTGTTTAAGGAGTGTTTGTTTATCTCGCTGTTGAGGATCTGCGGTGTGTGAATGTTATCTGAGCAGAGAGATTAGGCCCTGACCACTGACCCCAAACACCGCGAAGCCACATGGAGACAGAGAGGGCTATTAAAGTACCATAATGGAGGGAGAAAAGTGACACCAATTAGATTAAATGTGCTAGATATTCGCCAGGCCTTTTTCCCTTCTAATTTCTCTTGGCAGAGTACCAGCGAGCAACTCAGACTGGATAACAGAAGATAATGATCTCATTACAGTACACACTTCTTATAGTCCAGATAGAACCTGCGAGGGGAGGAGGAGGGGGGGGGGGGGGGGGGGGGGGGGGGCAGCGGCCATGACAGACGCACAAATACACACACATGCATCGGTCAAACAGTAAACTCAGTCGAAGTAGCAAAAAAAACCTCTCCTCCGCACCCTGCGTGATATCTGAGTGAATATTTAATCCAACAGAGACAGACTATCTGAGGAAAAACCAGAACATGCTACAGCTTGTGCTCCTTGAATTATTAAGCATTTTAAAATCTTACCCATCCCCAAAAGTTCCCACTGCATTAATTAAAGTAGTTCAGTTGCAGAAGCTATGTAACATCCCCTTTGATGAAGGTAGACAAGGTACAACCATTACAGGGCGCTCTGGAGATCATTTATTCTTCCAGAGTTCTGCTGTGTTGTCTTATACTTGAATGTGAGGTAAGAAAAAAAAAACTAAGTAAAGTTGAGTGCTAACCTGTTGCCCCAAAGTCACAGATTGGCAGATATAACCATTACTGTGACAGCAGTGAGTCTGTGGTTTTTCATTCTTCAATTTCAGCAGAGCAGTTTTGTACACCCAGACTCCCTGTGGATCTTCACAGAAAGTATGTGTCACACACACTTTGTGTCTAATTATAATGCTTTAATTATGATTTTCAGTTTTAAAGTACAGATCAACATTTGGGGAAATGAGCTCACTGAGTTTCTTGCTGGGAGTTAGATGAGAAGATTGATAACTCTCATTTAACCAAAATGTTTAATAGCTTTGCAGGCCCACAGTGCAAAATGTATTATTTTCACACACCGCACACACACACACACACACACACAAATGTGCAGTAAAATTGGGAGATCGTTGCATTTTTTAGGGGCTATTATTTCAGCAGGATTTATCATTTGTCAGCATCCAAGAAAACAAATGGAACTTTGTTTTTTTAACCATCTTTTATTGTTCTGACTCAAAACATGATCTTTTTTCAAAACCTAATCGAGGAGTTCAGGCACCTAAACTTGACCGAGTCGTTTGTAAAGAAAACAGTGACTAAAAATGACTGAAAACTGAAATAAACAGGTATGAAAATGCAACAAAGTACAAAAAGTTATGCCGCTTAATCCTGCAAAAGGGTCACAGTGGGCTGGAGCCTAATCCAAACTGACACTAGGCAAGAGAATACAGTCTGAACAGGTCAACGGTTCATCACAGGGAGAAAACACACACAAAAAAGACAACCACTCTCATACTTACGGCCAGTTTAACCTGCCAGGCATGTTTTTGAACTGTGGGTGGAAGCCCGAGCACCTGCAAACTCATGGACTAACATGCAAACTCAATGTAGATGGTTAAACTAATACATATTTTTGTGCTGTGAAGCAATGTAGCTGTTACTTGTTTTGTTATGAGATTTGCATTTCTGTACGGTCAATGTGAAGTTTCTGCCAGCTTAGAGAGCATAAAGACTGGAAACAGGGAAAACAGGTGATCACACTACACATCTAATAAATCCTATTTTTTTCACTGCTTCTACAATATTCAAGTACAGCTAAACTCAATACCTTGCTCCATCCAGCTTTTTCACAAGATAGAACTATTTTTCATGCTGCTGCATCATCACATCAATATGCATCTTAATCTGCATCTGCAAGTTCAAAAACTTCTCTGGGTGAAGCAGAAGTATCACGACAAGACTCATTCCTGTGAATTCAAAAACTGAAATCATGTCAGCTCACAAAGTTGATGAGTGATTAGTTGTTCGGGATGCACTTTTCCGTCTCATTAGCGTCTGTGTCTGGCTGATGATTGGTCAGCTGAATGTTCTGCTGCTCCCCTCCACTCGGTGAAGGCAGCCACAGGAGATCACATTCACCGAGAAACACTGGGAAATCTCTTCAAACGAGAGACGTTTAAGTCTGTTCAGAAACTCAGAATACATGTTACAGCTCTGTTTTTTGAAAGTCTTACTGAAGGGAACTTGAAATTGTTCGAAGTTGGCCTCACACGGCTTCTGTTTTCTATTTTCTGGTTAAGCTAACTGGCTCCTGTGGTTCACTCACAGTGTCAGTCTTTTCATCAACAGCTCCAGGAGGAAAATTCCAACCAGAATTGGACATTTTGTCTCCAATAGTGGCCATTTGGTCTGACAAAAACAAATGCGTATGCTACTCAGATCCAGCTTTTTTGCAAAAGTTCCATCTTGAAAAACAAATGTTTAACTTCCTGGGTCAGACGCAGTGCTGAGAGTTTAGCGTTCACTGTCCGCCAGACTTTGAATAGTTCAGACTTTGAAGCAGATGCCACAAGTTAAAAGGCAGAAGTCATGAGTCACATTTGGTCTGATGAGTTACTGGGGCATTGTGGTCCATCTGCTCTCATAAGACACTGGCACTCTGGTTGCCAGCCTCCCACCAGTCTGACTGTGCTCTGTTGTAGTGTTGTTTAGAGTGCACTCATTAGGGTTGAGAGGAGCACATAAAAATAATTCTCTAGCAATAAAATTCACTCTTTCTATTCCAGCTAACTCAGTTTGGACATTGTGATCATAATGGGCTGAGTATATTTTTTTATTATTCATCCATTGAGTGCATTATTCATTCATTCATTTCAATAGAAAACACTACATTCTGCAAATTACAGATTTATGGGATTAATCAGTTTTAAACAAAAGTAGACTTTAAAAAGCCTTAATAGAGTACGAGCCAAAAAATACTGTGTACAGGAAGCAGCAATAAAATGGATATCTTATGTAGCAGCAGAAATAAATTGGTTTAGAAAAAATGCTGCTTTTTGTTTGTGTTTCTTGTGACATCTAAACTTTATAGGACATATTTTAGAAATTATGAATACCTGGGTCAACAAATTCTGGTTTCTAACATAAATTTGCAAAGCTGACAGCTGATTGACTGAATTTGTATAATGCCACACAACGAAATCAACAGAAAATGAATTCCGTTTTCACTCTATGTACGATGAAAGGTTTTGTACATTTTGGCCTGAATTGAGTCAGTAATTCAACTTTAGACAAGACACCATTTTATCCTACATGGAGAACAATATTTTTTTTTCTCTTTACAAATTATTACCTCAATTAAACCCTAAAGTTTTCTGAGTATGAACACACATTCACATCTCACAGTGTGTAAACTGGACTTTGCAAGCTAGGACTTAAAGACTTTAAAGAGATTGCAGAAAGAAAGCTAAATATGAAAGCACTGGAAGATGAAGCTTGGAAATGCAAATATCGATTTTGAAGCAAGACTTTCTGATTGATTCAACATCACACATGTTACAGACATTACAGTCACTGAGAAGTTATGGGTTAGTCTGCAACTTTGGAATAAAAGATTCCCCCAGAAAACATCTCTGATCTTATAGTTCCATTGTAAAATGAAGCATTCATTAGATGTTCTTTTGTGGCCGGGATTCAGCTATGCAGCTTAAAATTGGAGCTACATTCGACTCTACAATTTCTCCTAATATTAGGTCTTAGATAAGCGCAGCCATCCACATAAAACACAAAGGCATGACTTTGATTGACACATGGGTAGGAAGCAAAGTGCAAATACAAGTTCTCACATCTTTCATTGGCTCATTTCTTAGAAATGCTATCACTTTTCTTTCCTCCCTCCAATCACATAAAGTGGTCCCATCATTAGGAAGTCACTGCTTCATTCATTTGCTTCAGATTTTCTCCCACTTACTACCTTTATTCTTTTCTTCCGCTACTTTCCCCATTCTTTCGCTCTGCCTTCAGACTGACAGAGAGAAAGGGAATAAGTGCACTGTTGCCAATGGTTTCAGTACTGCAACATCATGCTAATCATGGCAGAAGAAAAATGGTGGTCAGGGGGAAAAAATATGATTCCGACCTAATCTTGCAACTTGCTGTGGCAGCTTACCGGTGAGTTATTGTGCCCCACAGGGCAGATTTAGCTTCGAGTTCTCTCCCTCTCCTTCATCTTCATCACAGTCTACAGTGCATTTGTAAATACGTGCGTGTGTTATGTGAGCGTGGGTATGTGGCTCGCCCTTGTGTGACTATACTGACACCAATATCTTTTTACTTGTGTGCACGAGTGTGTCCACCAGCGTGTGTTTATTCACACATTCACACAGCCTGATTCAGCCCTCAGATTTTTTGTTCATACACATAGCTGCCTAACAAAGTTGTAACAAGACTTTGGTGACATTCGTGTTTGGACAGAAGGTCAGCGGCAAACTGTGGCCTTGGTTGCAATAAAAACACATTTTCTTCAGCATCAGGAAAGCTGAAAAGGTTCATTCCACATGAGATTTGAAAGAAACGTGACACAAAGCCTCGAGAATTATTTACACTGCTATTTTTTTATGGGCAAAAAAGCACCAAACAATGACTACTTTCATTGGCTGCCTCAGCTGTAACATTTTTTTTTTTACAGTTTAAATCATCCAAATTTTCAAGCAATTGAATGCTAAACCCCAGGTAAGCACTTCATCACTTGCTGTCCTTGCCACAGGGAATGCAGTGAATGCAATTGCCACAGATGATAATGACTTTCTCCAAGAATGATTGAAAGGGGCACAAAGAAAAAAAAGCCACTTTGGTTTTCCAGACTATAATCACAGGGAAAAATATAACCTTGTGTTCCCTGAACTGTTAGGTCTCTACATCATGTACAATAGAAGGGAAGGCAGAAGGAGCTTCTACATGTGATAGCCGTTCTCTGGGCTTGTTTCTCAGCGAGGCCAGATGGCATCAACCTCCTGGTCTCTCGTCTGTGTGTAAACAACTGTTCACAGCTTGGCACTGCAAACTGAAAGTCAATTCTGTTGGGCCATAAAGAGTCGAAAAATTCCTGTAATTTTTCTGTTCTCCGCGCAAAATAAAGTGCACGGGGCAAAGGGCAATACAGGATCAACCAAGGGAAAAAAGCTGAATGCAGATTTGAATTGTCTTGGTTCTGTTATGTCACGTTTTTGTTTTTGTCTTTGTCACTTTTTTCTTTTTAACTGTATTGTGTTTACAAGACCTTGCAATCCCAAAGAAACCAGTCTCTCCAACACAGACAAAGGTCACGCAGTAGATCCAGAGTCACTCTAGTCAGTCAGAATCGCTCTCAGCATCCTATCGTCTCTTCTTTCTTTGTTTCGTTTTCAGTGTCTTTATCTCCAGACGCCAGCCTTCCAAATGGAAAAAGGGGCCTTAGCCTGCGAGTGGAAGCCAAATACCAAGGGAAGGTAAAATAGAGTGAAAGCATATTACTGTGAAGTGTTCCATGGATACATAAAAAATGAGGGGGAAAAAAATCATTCATCTCATTTCCCTGTTGAGGGCCTCTATGAATTTTCTGAATGATGCTGGAAGCAGATTCAGTCCCTTCAATCCTCCCACTGTGAATGTGCTCTGAAGATGACCATAATAAGAGGGGCGGGATCTGAAAGCCATCAAATCCTCTGGAGTGCATTGATAAGGAGCTGACTGTGTGTGTGTGTGTGTGTGTGTGTGTGTGTGTGTGTGTGTGTGTGTGTGTGTGTGTGTGTGTGTGTGTGTGTGTGTGTGTGTGTGTGTGTGTGTGTGTGTGTGTGTGCGCGCGTGTGCTGAGCGTTGGCCAGTGAATGCATTCAAACTGCTTGTGTGTTAGGGATGCTATGTGGTGAGTGGAGTTGGGAATCCCAGCAGGGAACGATCAAAATAACTTTACTACCACTTCATATACTCCCATTTCCACACCTCCAACCTCTTTTGTGTTTTCTGTCTTATCAGTACGCCATTTGGGTCCAGAGTGAAATATCTCAGCAACCATGAAGATTTGTACAGACATTCATGCTCCCTAGTGGATGAATCGTAATAACTTTGGTGATCCCCTGACTTTTTACTATTGTGCCTTTACAAAGTTGCTGCCCTGTCCCTTAAAAATTACATTCCTTATATTTGTTTCAAGTGTAGCACAAATATGTTTTGGATCAACGTAACTGTTGCTTCTTTTTAGCCAATCAGTCATATATTAGATGGGGCATGTCTCCTCATCCTGGTAGCCCAGAAAATAAAGAAGAAGCTTCAAAAATGTCGTAACAGGGTCATATTGCTAAGCTCAACCAAATAGTTTTGGTGCCTTGACCTAACCAAGCTTTGAACATGAAGTTAAGATTATGAAATGGTCACTGACAGGGCTGGGGTGGCTAATCGGGAGGACCGGGACAATTCCCGGTGGGCCAGTCTGATGTTGGGGCCGCAAGGGCCGCTGTTCAGTCATAGCTCTGGGTTGATCATTCTGCTGCTACCACTGTTCCTGGGCCGCCTCCACTGGCAGCTTTTTTTTTTTTTCACAGATGTACCGTGACGTAGCACGTCCTTGCACGCGGTCAGAGGTGTTTGAAAGATGGAAAACAGGAAGAGCAAGGGTGGTGCGGAGAAGGTAAGCATTAAAAAGAGGAAAGCTCTGGAAACAGACGCAGCCGAATGTGCAGAAATTGGAAATTTCTTCACTAAAGCTTGTGGTTTGAAACGACAAATGAGGCCGAGGAAACGGATACAGACTTTGTTGCACTTTGCAAACCACCGTTCAAGTTAATTATCAAATCAATTAATTGTGTGTCATTGTGGCGTAAAACATAACATTATATAATTTAAATAATAGTATGATGCGACCACATAACTGGGAAACTTTGTCCTGTAGCTCCTCAGAGTCAGAAGAAAGATCCAGCACCAATCAGCAGTCAAGAGCCACAAGTCCACAGAGGGAGGTAGGATTGTTCACTGAGTGAATATTATGAGAATTAATATAATGAAGAGTCTGGTGTAGACCTGCTCTATATGAGAAGTGCCCTGTGATGCGAGATCACATTAATATCTGGTTGTTTCTAATATTTTTAAAAGGACAGTTCCTTACATATAAAGATTTTTCTAATATCCTTGTTCTCCTTTGCACTAAAATGTCAGAAAAACTTAGACTTATTATTACTTCTCGGTAATTATGCTATAAGTTTATTGGTCTGGCCCCTTTGAGATCAAATTAGGCCGTATGTGGCCCCTGGACCAAAATGAGTGTGACACCCCTGTGCTAGAGGATTCAGCTCTACGTTTCTGCTTCAACTTTAAACTAAATTTAGCGGCATGGCTCAGTGGGTAGAGTGGCTGTCTTGCAACCAGAGGGTTGCTGGTTCAATCCTTGGCCCATTGTGCTCATGTTGAGGTGTCCCTGAGCAAGACTCCTAACCTCTGATGGGTTGTGGTTAGCGCCATCAATGGGTGAATGTGATGTATCTTGTAAAGTGCTTTGGGTACCTTGCAGGTATAGTAAAGCGCTATATAAATACAGACCGTTTACCATTTAAATTTACTTCACTGAGCCAGCCCTCTAGACTTCCAGTAAGCTGTGTTCCTATTGGCTGTCCAGGTGGCTGCTTGGTGTTATCAGGAACACCTGAGCAGCTCATCATCTTCCTGCTTTAGTTGACTACAGTCAAACATTTCCTCTGCTTCTCTTCACAGCTGAACCGGGTTTTGCTCCATTGGTTTAGTTTGTTCTTTCGGCGTTGGCTTGCAGCTTCCAGCAGTAAAATAGACTTTAATGTGTTTCTTGGTGAGTTTTAGGGCTTTGTACTGGATAGTTGTCTTGGTAAATGTGGTTCTTTAGCCACAGTTAGCACATGGTGCCAAAATATGAGGTGATAAGTGGATTTGGTGCAGCTGAGTTGTGTCTTTATCTTGGCTGTAGTGAGTCTTTAGAGGTTTTTAGTCAGACACATTCTGTATTCTTGTTTATGAACTAACGTTGGCTATCCAGAAGGTAAGAGTTCCTGTCCTGATTCTCTGTTTAAAGAGGTTCTCTGGTAGGCTGCAGGACACTTTAGTGTTTGGGTTGTGCTAGTTTGGTTTTTGTACGGTTTCATTTGGACGACTATCTTGAGGCCCCTCCATGTGGTTTAGTGAGGTTTTCTGGAAGAGTTCTACAAAGCAACCTGCAGCAGAAGAGACTTTCTAAAGTTTTTAGGAAGTTCTGGAGACCAGACTTTGGAGCAGCAGAAACATTTCATAGCAGTTTAAGAAGGTGAGCTTTAGAGTAGAAATGAGAAGGAAACCTTCTTGACCCATGTGGTGAGGTCCTGTACCAAGAGTTTAAGTAGGTTGTGAAGAGTCTGTATTTCTTTGGTCTGAAAGCACAAGAGTTGACTCATTAAAGGAGAAAACAGGAGATATTGTTGGTTCTTCTGTCGCTCTGCAGTTTCCAGTTTCCTTAGACTGAATATCAAGTTTCTGTTTTTAATGATTTATCGTGTGAGCCCAAGAAGACTTCAATAAACCCCCTCCGTTCCCTGGACACAACATATTTTATTCCCTTGGTGAATCTTTTTTTATGTTTTTTTTTTTTTTTTTTTTTTTTACTTTTAATCATTTTATTTCTCTTTGCTTGTTTAGTTTTGTCATCTGTGTGTGAAAGGTGATAAATAAATTTGAATTGATAAACTTAATCACTGACTAACACATGATTATGACAACAGAAGTATTTTCATTGCAATTTAAGGGTTTGTTTCATTGTTGAGGTTAAAATCTTGACAGGAAAAAAAGATTAAAGAAATAAATTTCATTAAAAAGGCTATTAAATCAAAGGGAAAAACATTCAATAGAATAAAACTTTTAAAAATAAAATTAAACACTAAATAAAATTAAATTACATTAAACAGACAAAATATTTAATTAGATAATTAAACTGAAGATGCAAAACATGTAATTCTGAAATTAAATTTTTTTTAAAACAAAAATATTAAACATTAAAGATGAAATATTTGAGAAGTAAACATTTAAAAAATACAATTAAACAAGAACAATATTAAACATTTAAACATAGGAAACATTTAATTTGATTATTAAACCTTTAAAAAGACAAAACATTTAATCAAAAAATTAAATGTTCAATTAGAAAATTAAATCTTAAAGACAGTAAAACTTTAAGTGGGAATTAAACAGAAGCCACAATGAAGCATTTAAAAAGAAAATTAAACATTAAAAGGTGGTAAAACATTTAAAAAGAAAAACCTTAAAGATTTAATCTAAAAATTAAACAATGGGAAAGAAAAGGAAATTTTTCAAACAAGCTGATAAAACATTTGAAAAAACAATTAAACATTAAAAAGACAAAACATTTCAAAATCAAATCAGACATTAGAAAAGAATAAAATGTGAGAAAAGAGCAAAACTAAACATTTAAGAAGAATCAAACTCGAGACAAAATATTTGAAAAGGCACCAGTTAGACTTTAGAAGATCAAATTAAGAGACAATAAAACAATTAAAAAGAGCAAAAACAGATAAAGGTCTTAAAGCATTTTCTAGTCTGAAATGAAAACAAGTTGTTTCTTTAAACATTTCCTCTTTCTGTGTTCTTGGTTTGATTGTGGACAGATTTACTAAGAACTCATTTTAGAAAACTGCTTTCCAGATAAAGTCTACTAGTAGTGGAAGGCATCGGTCAAACTAATGTTACCTTCTGATCTCCACAAACTTTACTGTTCAGTGAAGAGAATCAAAGTTTGTTCAGGATTTCTAAAGAACCCACAGGTGAAGGTCTGAGAAGAACTCGGATCAATGGTCTAAATGTGAAATCAAGACTTATGGTCACAAGTTTTAAGGCTTCTGTTAACCAGAAAGTTCAAACTAACAGAGACGTACTGAGAAACTTATAAAACTTCAGTCCTCAGACTGTCTAAAGGTTCAAACTAACAGTGATCTACTCAGGAACTTAGGAGATATCAGTCCTTGGACTGTCTGAAAGTTAATTCTACCAGAGATCAACTGTGGGACTAAGAAAATTTCAGCCCTCAGACTGTGTGAAAACTCAGGTCCTGAGGGCTCGGGAGGTCTGGAGGCTTTGGAAAGTCTTGGAACTGAGGGTTCAACCCTCCAGCACAGAGGCTGAAGTCCAACCTCCTGAGAAAAACGGTCGAGACGAGACTTGAGTTAAAAAAAACAACTCGAAAATAACAAAAGATAAATGATAAATGCGCAAAAAAAACAAGAACTAGTATCTGAGTGAGTAGCTCAAGGGGTAAGAAGAGAGGCTGCCAAGTGGAAGGTAGCAGGTTCAAGACCCACCATTGGCATTTTTCTGTCTTTGTCTAAGTTTTTTTTTTTTAAAAATTTAAGAAGGGTCTGGTCTTGAACTGGCAACCTGCAGCTCCATAAGCAAACCCTTAACTCACTGAGCTACAGATCAGATAAAAAAAACATAATTTCTTTGTCCCTTTGACATCGTAGTTTCTGTTCCTAATAAAGTGACCACATGGGTGGAGCCAAGGCGGAGTCTGGGTGGAGTTAGGGCGGAGAGTAGGAGGAGAGGTGGGTGGCAGCCTCCCCCCTCTACTCCCCCACCACCCACCACTCCTTCCCCCACCCGACGAGTTTTTCGAAATCCAAGTCTCGACGGGTTTTCCAAGTTTCCACCAGGTCGGAGGCAGAAGAACTTGTCATGAAGGCTGAATCCCAAACCGCCCCCTACACACTCCCCTCCACTACCGAGCGTCACTCCAAAAGAAGTCACACTCGCAGCTGTGGAGGGCACCTATTATTGAAGGGGGAGGGTATAAATACGATCGTCAGGAATGGGATGCCCTGTCGCCTCACCGGAAAACGGAAGACGTCATCGCCATGGTAACACAAAGACGCCTACTGTGCATGGCTGTAGCGCTGTGGCACAGGTTGCAACTAACAAGGATCGCTGCTGCTTCCAGAAGATGAAAGCGTCCCACTTTTTTTTCACTCACATGTTTTCCAATCCTATTATCTGGCATTTCAAATCCAACAAATGAATGAATGAATAAATGAATTCTGTCAGTTGTGTTCAAATTTTAAGGTGTCAGGGGGTGCACAATTAAATCAAACGTCAGCAGAGAACAAGATTTATTTCTTTTGATTTATCTTTTTCACCACTCTTTTTGTGATGTTCTATCAGTGTGAAAAAGGCGTGGGAGAAATAATGGACGCATGTGGAACTCACATCGATATGTTGTTTTCTCCTCCATTTCGACGTTGCACTTCCTGAAAAAGTTGTCCAGAGTGAGCATCGATGCAGACTCGCTATTTAAGGGCTGAACAGTCCACTCTCCCTCCGCACTACGCGGTTTGGGACGGCCCTTAATATGGAGGACCCTCCGCGGGAACGCGCAAACGGAGGGGTAGTGTGTAGGGATCGTGTGTAGGGGGCGGTTTGGGATTCAGCCGAAGAGTTGTTGAAGTCGGTGAGGATGGAGTGACTTTTTACAGCGACTAGAAGGAAGACGACTAGAAGAGCAGGTCTTTAACCAGCATCCCTAAAATCCATGGAGTCTCTCCAGAAAAATGAAGGGAGGTCAACTTTTATCAGCCTCCATCCAGATGTTCAACTTGATATCTTTACTTTGAGAGTTTTAGCACCACAAACATTTAGTATCACGCTTTATTATCATTTATTAGGACTTTAATGGAATCCACCAGCAGATTTAGTTTTTGTTGAGAAACTTTATTCTTGTTGTCGTGGGACTGCAGGATTAAAACTGTTCCTTCTATTTGACTTCATGTTGAGTGGTTTTTGTGGAGAAAGTTATTTTAATTGTTGATTAGTCTCTTAAAAACCAACAAATAAATTGGATTAGTAAAGAGGTTTAAATTTCTTACTTTGTCATATTTTAAATATGACAAAAAAATATAAAAATAAAGTGTCTTGAGACAATTTGACCTATAATTTGCGTTATATGAATAAAATTGAATTAAAATTGCATGTATCTTGTAATGTTGGAGTTATTCAGCCATATATGTTGGAAAACACATTTTCTTTGTCCATTAATCTTTTGATTGTTTTCTCCAGAAATTCATTTCTTGTTTTGGTTTATAAAATGTCAAACCCAAATATATTCAGTTTACTGTCATTAAAACCAAAAAGATTTACATTCATGATGCAGGAATCAGACAGTTTTTCACTTTTTTTTATCTTAGTTTAGTCAGAAAGATAGTTGATAATGTGTGAACTGTTGCAGCTTCTGAGCCGTAAAAGGTTTTAATCTTTGGGGCCGAGAGTCAAAAAACATTTAGAAACCAACATCAACAAAACACTCAACAAAGATTTGAACATCATTAAAGGGAATTGAACTTTTTCATGACAATGTCTAATAAAAGAACATTTATTTCCAACGTAAATGTGTGATGTTCATCCTCTGGAGCTTCTCTTCACATCATCTTCCACCTGGACAGGTTTGGTCAGGAGCACGAGCAACAAACATGTGAAAAACTGCACTTTAACATCAATTAATGACACTGAAGTTTAATCTCTACATAAATGAGTCTGGATGTGCTGCTCGGTCATTAACTCCTAAGTTTAGGGAAATTTCAAACAAAAGAGTTGAGTTCAGATAAGACTTGAGAATGAGCTTATTTTGAACAAACATCTCAGACTTTCTGAGCTTCAGCACCTCTAGCAAGATTTTTGAACAACAAGCAACTTCAGAGATCCAGAAGTTGGAGAGAGTTAGCTTTAGCTGAGCCAAAGAACATGTGGGACGCTAACCTAGCAAACATTTCTGACTTTTCTCTGTGAATTCTGAGAAATAATTTCCTATTTAATGACAGAGCTACACATCTGAACTCAGTCTCATTAATACAGACTCTAATTCAGCTCCAACAAAACCTGTCCAGGTAGAAGGCCACTTTGACAAATGGGAAGTGGAAGATTCCAAACAGATTTATAGAAGGGGGAACCGGACTGTACTAAGAGTGGTCGAGTATAGAGGGGTGTTTTTTGGGGTTTTTAAGGCTGATAATGATTATTAGTGAGACATTTGGAGTAGATATTCATTTGCAGTAAATGAAAGTCTTTAAAATCTTGGAGTTAAACTTTGAAGAACACAAACTCTAACAGAAAACTTTGTTGATACGTTTTGGTTTTGTTTACAGATATTAATAAAAGGAGTTTATTTCATGATGTATAACCAATCAAATCACTCCAGAAGACAGAGCGACCGCAGGTAGATAAAGGTTCAGAACCAAAGTAGCGCCATTTTTAAATTGATTTATTATCGTAAATCAGTAAAAAATAAAACACTGATAATCAGTAAATCAGTCAGCCTATAATTACTACAACTCTACAATTATATCTCTTTCCTTTGACTTGTTATTTGTACAATATACAATGTACATGATGGTGTTTTTCACACCAAAGGCTATACTATGATGTTTTCTCAGAGACATACTATGCTACTGTGTTCTGGCCCTGGGCCGCTGCTCTCCTCCTCTGTTGTTTTCTGGATTGTACTCAGCTGCATGATTTCGTCCACCCTGCCTCCGTGGACTCGTCCTGCCTGCTGTCTCTGGAGCTGAAGCTGGATTGGAACAGACCAAAGTACAGTCCAATCACGATGCCAGCTGCCTCTCAAAAGGCTCCTTCATCTGGCGGCACTTCTTCTGAGGGGAAGCTGAGCTTCAGCAGAACTTTGGAGATGTGTTCCAGTGGTTGTTGGATGTGTGAGGAGATAGAGAGGGACCTTTGAATTGTTCAGAAAGGAAAACAGGGAACCCACTGGTAGTTTTAGTTTAGGGTGCTACTGCGGTGTATTTTTGGGTTTTAAGAGGTGAACAGGAAGTTTTTATTCGTATTAATTATCTTTTACTTTGATCCTGGTTGGAATGCCCATCAATGTCAATGTGAAGTTCACTTTTAGTTCTGTTGATTTATTTTTATTTTACTAACACCCATTTGCTATTAACCCTCTCACATGTTGTGTTGTTGTAAACTTACTCTTTCAAATAAATACTCGTCTAACTCTCTGGAAACCAGTGTTTGGACTGTCTTTGCATTGCTCCTCACCTACTTCAGACAGCCGGGACAGAACAACGTTTTCTGGACCAAAGGCTATAGTATGACATTTTTAGAGGGACATGTTATACTATGATGTTTTTTGGATGATCTGCTATACTATAGGCTTTTTTATTTGACATATTACTATGAAGTTTTTTTTTTTTATTTTTGTTGTTTTTTTTTTAGCAGCATATAAGAATTTGAACAGTGCTTTTACTTGTGCAATGAAATATCATTCTATGGCATTTTTTAGACGACATATTACACTCTGATGTTTTCTTGAATAACATACTATTTTGACAATATACTGCACTATGACACTTTTTGAACCACATATCATACATGACAATTTTAGACAACATCCTATCATTTTGCACTTTTTCAACCACATAATAATCTATGTTTTTTTTTCCTGACATGCTATACTATGAACTGATAAGTGCTCTGCTACATGTGCTTCAGATAGAGCTTGGAGTATTGAATATGATGAAATAAGCGCCATTCTGCAGAGCAAACTATGTGATAACACCATTTCTAAGTTATCCCAAGTATCCATTTCTGCATTGTGTTCTGTTAAGAAGAAAAAATAATTAAAATATTGGCACAAATCAAACAACATGCAGACTCCATTTTTTGTAGTGGCACTATGAGGGTAACATTTGTGGTTTTGACGAAAACAACAGTTGGATAGTTTCGTGAATCCCCTGAGTTTTCATTTAGCGTCATAATCAGGATAATATTCAAATTCTCTAATTAAATACCTGGAAAACTAGTGGCATGTGTGCAGGGCTTATTAGTAAATGCTAGCATGCTAACATGCTCATACTGAATTTCCCTTCGAGGATGAATAAAGTAATTCTGATTCTGATTCTGATTCTGATCTAAGATGATAAACACGATATCTGCCTAATGTCATCATTATCATTCTGTTCATCCTAGTGCTGACATTAGCATTTAGCTTGAAGCAACACCTAAGTGAAGCCTCACTGAACTGCTAGCATGTTGACTTTTAGTCTTGTTTTCTTTTTGTCTTTCTCCCTTCTGTTCTTTAATTCCCCCTGCACAGTCTACCCCATGCTAAAGTTGCAGTTCTGTGTGATAACATAAAACGCACTTGCCATCGGCCAATCACAAATTAGCAGAAACCCACAAAAAAAATTTAATTGCCTTTGCCATCTGCACTGATTTGATTACGACTATACAGTATTATCCCACTGGAAAAATATGCCTCAGTTTAAATTCATATATTTCAGAACTACAGTTCTCTTGTTTTTCTTCTCAGGCACAGCACCATCACAAACAATCACTATGCAAGAGAAAAAATATGTATTTTCAACTCCTTATTGCCAGAAAAGTTTGAAGTTCACTTTGCAGTATGCGGCTCTCGCCCATGTTTCAAAATGATGACAATCAGTTTGAGTCTACAGTAATCAGACAAGAACCAGACTGTAAATGTAATAAAATGAGCACAATTAATCACTCCAGATTGTTTGTATCTCAGTGACGTTCTACCTCCATATTGACAGAGTTTATAGCCTCAGTGCATATCTCTAAATCCTTGGGGATCATTATTCACCTCTCACTTCATTTGTTCTGTCTGGTGATATATGAATGAGTCTTTCTGTGTCTTTACTTCTCAGTTCTTTTACACACTTTTCCGCAATGTTAAGCAGTGAATGAGAAATAAGCTGTGTTTGCTGAGAGCACTTGTAACCCAGGAACTTAAACATATACTGTATATTTATGAATAAGGGCACTAATATTTTGATTAACATTTTATGCACGGTTGAAACTGTGCTGAAGCTGTTTATGTTACGTTGTACTGCAGATGTTGCGCTGCCACTCATTTCAATTTCACCACTTGCAAGCCCTGAATGTACCTTGAGGCATGTTTAAATGACTTCCTACAGGTATTCAGAGTAGCATTCTGAATGAATTGTGGCAATATCATGTATAGCATACAATATGGGCCTTGCAATGTCCTTTGTGGAAAATAAAGCTTGGACTTTGCGGTGTGAAATGAGCTACGAAAGCTTATCTTGAAAATTATTTGTTTTTACCATAATAGATTAGCCGTGACTCTGTATTCCTCCTTCTCAATAATCATTAATAAGGCAGCGATTGTAATATTTCCTTCACAAATCATTCATACCCATTAGATGTGTCGAGTATAATTAATGGTTTTTAATAAAGAAAAAGAGATTCCTCATAAGGCAGCAGGGGCAGGAAAAGGTGCAGCGCAACAGTGTATTAAAACATATTGCAACGCTGAGAAAAGGGAAAATAGTCATTTATCATGCCACGCTAATGTCCATGCTTCACTATCCACCAATCAGCTCCTGTCTATGTGTGTGGTAGTGTCTGTGTGTGTGCATAGACATGTTCATATGCACTATCTGAGTCACTGGTGTGTGTGTGTGGTTATCTATGATGTAGGTCCTCATTACCACATAATTGGTCTGGTGATAAAATGATCATGGTTAGGGTAAATCACTCTGTCCACACACACAGAGATAGACTGCACTCTGTGAGATTGCTGTCAGTAACTGCAGGCTCTTCATGATGCAGAAACAGTGATTTAAGATAGCATATATTTCTTTCCAGTCTGATATGAAGTAAAACCCAGGCTGGTATTATTGATACCAACACTGATACAGACCCTTACTGTGTGCAAAATCTTAGAATGTTTTTTGAAAAAGGTAACACAAAGTAAGCTCTAACAGTTTAATTTAATCCTGTTAGTGTTGCTGCTCTTAGGGAATCACCTAATACAATACAAGTACACAGGAAAGCGAGAGATCTGCATTGTATTTTAAATCTTATTTAATCTTCGCTGTGTGTGCAGCCTCTCAAAATGCACGAGAGGAGAGGAATTGACAGGTTGCACAGGCTGCTATTTTATAAAGAATGGAGTGTTATTCAAATTGAAATAAAAAAAAAAAACCCGTGAAATACATAATGAAATAAATAAATGCCATAATAAATATATAAATGAGTCAACACCTACATTTTTAAATAGTCCATCAGCTGTCAGTCAAAACAAATGAGATTGGGTCAGCGAGCGCTGGCTGCTCATAGGCCCACATTTAGTAAGGTAACGTTCGTTGCTTATACAGTAAATCATTTAAAACGGATACATATAGGTGTCATTAAAATTTACAGTGTGTTAGCTATAAAACACCCATTTCAGCATCAAGGGCTTTGAAAAATAATAATGCAACAGAGAAATATTTCATTAGATTGATGAGAGGGGATCCCAAGGACACAAATCTCACTCCGAGCTGAACTCAGAAGTAGCAGAACTGCATTTATACTGCTATTCATTGTGGCATTTACTCATTTATTTCATTAGTTATTCACAGCCATAGGCACAATTATACAAATACAATCATGCGCAAAATAAAATAAAGATATATTTCAATGTCATATTTATCTGTACAGATTTGAATAAAACTACCTTCTGTGGTTTTCAGAATGAGGGGAATGCTTGCTGTTTGAACGTCAGCAGCACACAAACTGACGCCCAGACGGATGTGAATCACTTTCCTATGGCCAGCGATACACGTCACCGGATACACAAACCAAAAGTCCTGCATGTGGTGCTTGTTTGAAGAATGTGTGAAAAGAGACTGCGTCCAGGATGGAGAGCTGTCACTGTGATTTACCTTTATCCTACTATCCTACTTATAGGCCGTTGAGATTTTGGTGTTTGTTGGAGATATGTTAATTAAAAGATCCTATCTCTAAATCTTTATATTCATGCTCATTTAGAAAGCTTCGGTACCATCTGGCAACTACAGAACAACAGAATAAACCCAGATAGAGAGTCTCCAGTCGAAATTAATACGTCTTCATCAGAACTGTAATATGAAATATTTGGTTTTTCAAAGAACATGTTTTTCTAGCCTCTTCCTTCCGAGTTGAGTTAACCTTGGCGCTTGTCTTTATGTGCCGTAAAAACGTTTTCCTTGTGGCATCTGTGCTGCACACAACAAACAATTGACAAGAAAATTCCGAATGCAGCTCTCCTGCAATAGAAGGAGTAATGTTGATTTCTCTAAACTCACGGCTCAGACTGACAGTTCACAATAGACCATTTAAGGTTAGGTGGAGGTTGAGAAACACAGTAGCAGGAGACAGAGATTTATTCCACATTAATCTTAAATAGGAAAGTTTACTTTTGGAAGGAGCAGACTAATGCTCACCAGACTGTTTGTGAATTAGTTCCTTTTTTTTTTTTGTGGTGTTTATGGTTGTGGTCTTAAATCATAAGCCCTGTCCCATAGAAATTAAACTTCTATGCAGACACATTTTGAAGGAAACATAAATGCCAACAGAATGTGTTTAAAGTGAATAAAGAAAAGTTGCTTTTAATTTATTTGGCAAGTTTTTATCAAAATGTCAGACATAGCAGAACTATATCGAGCTTTATATATTTTTTAAATGGCTAAGCTTAGGCAATCACTGGACTTGGGAAAAATTTAGGACTGATTTAACACACAAACATTCCATAATGATCTGAGGCATTTAACAAAATCCATGATCTTTCCTCAGCTTTAACCGAAGTGCTTTTGTTGCAGAAACCTGACTACTACTTTAAAGTCAACCTAGATTTTAACCCTGTTGTGTGAGTGCTTTGCAAGCCCACCATCCACCCTGACCTCCTCCTGCTAACTTAGATGCGGTTCATAATGTGGCATTTTATTCATTTAGGAAGAAAAGTTGCCTCTGAATAAAATCCAGTGATCTGCGACACTACATCTGAACTTAGCAACAATTTGGTGGCGCAGAAATGTAATTTGCAAAAGACAAGGTGGGGGAACAGAGCACTGTAGCTGCTCCTAGTCCTTTAAAATGGCAACATATTCCTTGGCTGTTGTGTGACCTTGCAGATATGTCATCAAACCTAATGACTACCACAAGGTGAATACCATCATGGATCCCCTCCCTGTTGAATAGTTGGCAAGAGACAGTGTGGGATGGCTCTTCGGCTGTGTGAACCAGCTAATTGTAAACTAGTAATGATTGGAAATACAACATATAAATATACAGTACATCATACGGGTCTGACTCCTTAGGCTAGTTATGGATATGGAGGCTCTGCATACAGGCAGCTTCTGTTTTTCAATCATACATCTGCTATACATTGCAGGTTTAGAGAGTTCACATTCAGCAACTTGCAATTAAGTGACAGAGGTGCTAATTAACTTCTGCGACATTATCGTGTGAGTCTCCTCATTTGTAGCTTTTAACCACAATTTTCTTAACTGCTTTGTCACTGATCTTCAATTTTTGCGGCAGTTTGTCTGTGTTTGGCATACTGCCACATTTTTAATGACTGAAACAAAGAAAACTCTGTAATAATTATATTTCAGCAACGAGTCTTTTGACTTAAATTTGTCAAAATGGAATTGCTGCAATCATACAGAATTACCATTTGAATGTAACCTGCAGGAGATGAGACATTATTGAGTCAGCATATAGTCAAAGTAGAATACTTTTACACAAGGAACCTGTGGAAGAAGTAACTTTTAAGACATGTATTTGTGGAATGAATTGGTAGAGTGGATGCTGAGCAAAAATAAGTAGGTGAGGAGCAGCAGAGTCAGCAACAAGGACAGAAGTTTGTAGTCTTTATCTTGAAGTACTCTGGCATTCCTTAGATCTCACATATCCAGCCACAATAGCCACAAAAAATAGCAAAATAAACTGATAATGCCATTCTACACAATGTGAGGTGGCCTTCATGAGATCTTTAAATACTTTGAAACAGATTGTAATTCCGACACAATGGGTGTGTGTTACCGGTCATCTTATCCTTCCCTATCCCTCAATAGGCCTCCCCTTGGTGCTGAACCCCTTGCGAAAGAGCAGACTCCATCTGCAGCAGGTGCGGGTCTAATGACGCTTTGATGCCATATGTCAAATCTCATCACTTGCTGAGTCGACTGACATTTCCGTTGATGGCTCCTAGCAACAGCATTACAAGTTATCGACTCTCACCTCGCCTGCGAAGAAGGAGCTGTAGTAGAAGTACGAAGAAAAAAAGAGAGGAACCGCTTATCAGAAACCCACTTTCCAGTTTATACACATGTAACAACACTTCCATTTTCACTTCCTTAACAGAAATATATTTTAGAATATGAATTATTCCGAAAGTGACACAAGGCCATTTGAGAACATATGGTGTTGCACAAATCTTTTTTTTTTTTTAAAAGTCTGCTGGCATGCTTTAGTGTCTTTGTAGCGCTGATTATACATCTGAATATTTGAGCGTGTGTATGTGTGTGCACACGCACTTTGCGCACATCCGATGTCTGTCGTCTCATGTCATCCAGAGACAACTTCTGATTATTGCATCAACAGCAGTCGTGTCTTTAATGTCTCTCTAAATTGTGCTTTTTTGGTCAAATCATAGCTCCGCAGCCTACACTTGGCTGGCTGAGTAACTAGTAATCATTTCACTTTGGTTTGATGTGTGGGGCGCTGTCTAGTCACAGGCAGCCCATCAGAGTCAAGTGGTATGGAGTGATTGCCTGCATTGTGTCAGTGATGGAGATAGAAGACACTGTTTGTCCTTGTGCAGTGTGTATAAAAACAGCAAGGCTCAAGACAATAAAGAACACAGCGGAACCGGGTGTATGTGTGTGTTTGTGGGAAGTGACGGCCTTCTTTGTCCTGACGTACCTGTGTATTGATATGCTTGCCAGGAAATCCACAACACAGCTCACAAGCTATTTAAAGCTGTGGGAGAGTTAGTGCCCCATTAACTATTGTTATATAAAATTTAGTGTACAGGTAAACCAAATCAAAAATGTATTGTTTCACTCCGTTTTTTTCAGATTCATATCAAGAATGAAAAACTGCTTCCCTCACTACTTTACACATTAAAGGCCCTCGTGCAGCAACAACAGTTTCATTGCTAAGTAAAGGGTTTCTAAACCACTTTCTGTTGTTTTTGAGAAAAATGGCTTCAATGTTTTGTGTTTTCAACAATAGTCTAACATTGGAAGTACCACTGTAACGTTAACGTTGTGGGTTAAGACCACTCTGCTTCTAACCCCCTCAAGTATGATTGGATTTGGTCGCAGTGGCCTTTGCTACATCTTTAACTGTCATTTATACAGAGGGTCCTCAACTTGCGTCGGAGTTCTTTTCCTGTGGATCGGCATACATTGATTTTCGTAACTCCGGTGAAAATGTAAACAAAGCTGTTACACGCATCACGTTATGATCAGTTCTTCAGAAAAGTCATCAATACCAATGATTTGCATGCATGTATGAGTCATTGTACAAGAACATAGTAAAATAGGTTATATACAGTTTGACTTCATTGGAGATGGTTTTCCTTTTCTTCTAAGCACTGTCAACAGAAGAGTCTGACTTACTCTTGGAAGCCATAATGAAGGGCAAAAAGTTAGGGAATTTAGCACAATCCAAAGTGGCGTACAACGGGCGAAGGTAAACAAAGTGTTGTGTGATGACATATTTGTCCGTTCCGCTCGCCAACTCGTTCCACATTATTTTATTATTTTTATTTATTTCATTTATTTAATCAGGGACAATGCACAATAAACATTAATCCATATAAGGAAAATATGCATGTGCCAGGTTATAGCACAAAGAGCTAATTTCCACCTGTAGTCCCTGGGCAGGTTGCTGTTACCATTAAAAGAAAAAAAAAAAAGGAAAAAAACAGTACATTGTAACAGTCACACAGTAACACATACAGTTACAGTTTACCCCAGTCACTCAATGTGTACAAACTTGCTGCGACAATAACCATGTTCTAGTTAAACGCTTGAACACGCTAAAGTCTGTGCATGCCATGATTTCACTGGGAAGAGTGTTCCAAAGGCTCACAGCTCTGTAAGAAAATGACTGTTGGCCAAAAGTAGTTCTGCACCTTGGAACAATACACTCTCCTCTGACTGTCGACCGTGTAGACCGAGAAATTTGTTCTGCACTCAGAGTAATAAACTTTCTCAGTGGGGGGGCAGTCAGATTATGAATTATTTTAAATAATAAGGAAATTTGATTGAATTTAATTAAATTATCAAAACTAAAAAAATTGTATTTATTAAGGATGTTACAGTGATGATATCGAAAAGGCTTTCTATCATGAATTTTTAGGGCTCTCTTATACAAAGACTCAAGTGGTTTCACTGATGTTTCACAAGCCTGAGACCAGCTGGACATACAATATAAAAGATGCGGGACAATCATCGTATTGAGATAAGTATAAGAGGCCTCTGTTGTTAAAGAATTTCTAATATGTTTATAATTCATTAAATTAAATTTTAGTTTATTACCAATTTTTTTAATATGGGTTTTAAAACAAAGATTTGAATCTATTGTTAAACCCAAGTATTTTGTTTCATCTACATTTTTAAGTTTTTGCCCATTTACTTCGATTTCACATATTTTTAATAGTTTTCTTTTATTTGAAAAAAACATTGAGACTGTTTTATCTAAGTTTAGAGTGAGGCAGGATGTCTGTAGCCATTTGGCTACTTTCTGCATCTCCTTATTTAACTTTTCCACAACCTCAAACTCATCTTTCCCGAAAGTAAAAATCACCGTATCGTCGGCATACATTATTATCTCAACATCAGGACACACTGCAGGGAGGTCATTTATATAAATGCTGAAAAGCAAGGGTCCTAAAATAGACCCCTGCGGCACTCCCATAGAGGCAGATTTAAATTCAGATTTAGCGTTATTCACCCGCACACATTGATGTCGGTCACTTAGGTAAGATTGCAGCCACTTTTGGGTATGATTAGAAAAATGATATTTATTTAACTTATTATGCAATATCTGATGATTAACTGTATCAAAGGCTTTACGCAGATCAAGGAAGACTGCTGCCACCACCCCTCCCCGATCTATGAATGCCCTGACTGTTTCCAAAAAATAACAACAGGCTGAATCTGTTGAATATCTTTGCCTAAAACCAAATTGCATTGGATTTAAGAGTAACCAGTTCCATGTAACCACTTCCGACGTAATGACGAAACACCTCAAGTTGACGACGTTGTAAACCCAGGACCCCCTGTATGTATATATTTATTAGAGAACTGGTTGCTTATTACTGTAGCTTCCACCCAATGTCAGACATGACTAGGTAAGAATGATGTCATTTTATTTCTTTATGGTGTTGAATAGGTTTTTCAATTTGAAGTTTAGAGATCACATTACAACTGGTAACCCTTAGGCTTATTTGCTCTCTTACTGGGAGGCTCATATCACGCTGGTCCAGGATACAGCTGCAACGACAACAGGCCACTGAAAACTGATGTCAATTGAATGTTGTGTCCTCTTGGCTGGCACTTCTTTTAAAGGATTAAGGGTGGTTAACTGCACCTCTGAGGTCAAGACTTCTGAAGAGCCCTTACCGAGGCGGAGCCAGCTGCAGGGTGATCTGTCGTCAGTAAATCCCTCCAAATTCTAGGGCTGCCTGCTTATTAACCTCCAGTGTCTTGTTTTCTGTTTCAACCAAGGAACATCTTTTGGTGTTCAAAAATTAAGCCTGTGTGGAAGTTTACAAACTGCCGTTCCTTGAATGGCCACTTGAGGATGGCTCAAAAAGTGAGTCCACCTCATTGACCCCCCCATGTTAAAATGTTCAACTTTTAAACAGAAATAAACACATTTACAGCCTGGTACAAAAATAGTTTGGGTCTGCATGGCTACTTTTATTTTACTTCATGACAACTGTATAGGATTTTTTTTAAAGTCACCTGTTTAAACTATATTTTCTAATTTTAGGAAGTTTTGCATAATTAAGGGCATTGACACTTTGCATGACAGGTGGGTGCCACCACAAGACAGTCCGTGGCCCAGAAACATCTGCATGGTCTGCCTCAGCTCCACCTCTTTGCTTACTTTTGGATTAGCTGGTAATTAGACAGAGTCAGACACTGCTGAGACGGTGACAGCTGGAGTCACCACACTGAGTTTAAAAACTGCTGTTCAGTAAACCTATAGGTGAAGTCACGGAGAGTTCATCTATCTTTATATACAGCTGGTGGTTTCAGCATATGCTTAATACAGCAGATGCAATGTGTAGAGGATTTCGACTTTTTTTTAAAGGCATCTTCAACTGATGCAATGACCAGGTGTCCCACTTTTTGCAGGACTGCTGACATGGAAATATTTCGGGGAGACAGAAAACAAGATTGTTGGTAAATTTAATACTGTTTACAACATGGAGAACTTGATTCCTTAGACAGAACAGCTTTCTCAATATGAGACTAAGGGATCTTCTCATCAGGAACTGTGGGTTAAATCACATTCATAAGTTGACCAAAGAGCAATTTCAAACTAAAAGATAAACTGAGATCTCTCTTCTTGCACACCAAGAACATCTCAAATTACTACAACTCTGAATACATGGTCATTTAGCTTGTCTCAAAATGCCTAAAGATATACACAACCAATCATGAACGGAGGATTAAGACATGCCTGAGAATAAATAAACGATAACCTGAGAGATTACAGTTGATTTTACTTTTACACTACACTTTCCTCGCTCATCCCACATATTAAGGTGAATATCCTACATTTTGATTGGCTTTGATTTTCAAAAGTCAACTCTGCAGGATGATAAAACGAATATTAAAATCTAGCTTTTAGGTAATGGCTGTGATGAAAGCAGGGAAAGTTGCCACCACTGGGTTGTGCTTGAAGTCAGTCAAATTGCACACATGTAAGTCAAGCTCGGGCTACAAAGTCAGAAATTATGCATAATTGAGCAAAAATATAATTGCAGCTAGCGCAAAGAAAAAAAATCCAGCTAAAATGAAAGACTGAAGCCACTTCTAAGTGAGTGGAGCAAGTGGAGGGTGGCTTTCACAGCCTTTTATTTGCCTTTTTGGTTTGAGTTTCACATGGTGGAGAATATTACATGACACGAGCCTCACATGTACTCCATCCAGACCACTCAGTCTGTTGTACGTGTTAGGTAGACATTATATCAACACTTTAGACTGTGTCGAAGCACTGACCACATGTCGCCAGTTGCACTACAAATGCATACTCTTTGTTTCATGGTCACTTCACTGATGAGTAATGTACATTACGTTTACTTCTGATTTTTTCGTAAAGTATTGCTTTTAAGACTTTTTCTAATTATTATTGTGGTACGATGTGTAATTAAATACAATTTTCAAGTAACCTGCTTGAGTAATTCAAAGTTTTCCTGTTGAGATCAGATTTAGATTTGCTTTACAAATGAATATAACTTGAAAAAAAGCTTCCTTTATTATTTTTAACTTACTATTCAAGCTTAGTTAAGTTGATTTATCTAACTAAAGCAGTCCTCTTAGGTCGGTTAATGTTCAGTAACTCAGCATGTGGCGAAAAACTCCACCTTAAACTCCTGATGAAAACATTTTCACAGTGTCTTTGGTTCCATATGATGCAGTCAGGGTTAGTATTGTTTTAGATAGGGTTTGAAAACTGCTAATTTGTAAAGGAATATTTCCAATCTAAACTAGGAATTTGGCAAACGTGACCATTTAAGATACAGGAAGGGTCTAGCGAACAGTTGAAGTTGCACTATGAGAGCTGTAGGATCCAGCTATTTTAGAAGGTGGTGTATACTGGACTAGAAGTCTATCTGATTTTGACAGTTCTACTTCTAATCATAAGCTCTCCATCTTCATGTAAGTGTGATGCTATTAATTGAAACCATTTAAAGCTGCTGTCCGGAGTTTGAATCGCAGCGTCTCCCAAAACACTGGTGGTCCCGCCCTCCCTCCCTCTGATTTCGCCCCTTTATTTGTGCACGCGCGCAGTACATGAGAGGAGTGCCCGGAGTGCTGCAGCATCTCGCCTGTTTTGCTGTTTTCCCCTCTTCTGCATTTAGTACATTTAGTAAATAATAAAGGAACTACGTTAGAATGCTGTATTGAGTCTAACTTGTCCTAATACCAAAATAACATGAATCTGCTAGGACGAACTAGTAAAGTTTCAATATGTGATTACACTCGTGTATCCCTCTCGAGGACGTTGTTTATCAAACTTAGTGCATTTACGCGTGTATATGTGTTAGATTGTTTATTTATTTCTATCTAGAGTTCAGAATTGCATGACTCCTCTGACGAAGAGTATGTCCCAGACGCCCCAACATCTTCCTCCAGAGGTCGGGCATCTAAACGAAGCCGTCAGGCGGGCTATGGAGGCCGTGGTCGGGGAGCGACGCGAGCACCCCGACCACAGCATCTAAACGAAGCCCGCAGGCGGGCTATGGAGGCCGTGGTCGGGGAGCGACGCGAGCACCCCGAGCCAAAAAACGTCCTGCAGTCTCTTGGCCTGACAAGCCGTGGGGTTGGTAACTTTTCTGGAAGTTGCTGATCCCTGATGCTCTCTCCTCCACAAGCAAAACAAATGTGCGCGCGGTTGCGTAGTGCGTAGCTCGCCCACCTCTGCATGGGCTTGCTTGCTGTGCGCGTAACCGTTGATTGACAGCATGACAAAGCTGAAGCTCGAACTTGATTGGTCGGCAGCAACCGGCGCTTTTTGGAATAACATGGGGGTCTATGAGAGGAAGGCGGAGCTCAGGAATAAATTTTCATATCGCGTTATACTAACTTTATATTATAGTATCGAACTAGACTAACACATTTAAGCTTTGTTAAAAAATGATACATAAATTGAAAACAAACGGAAACTCCGGACAGCAGCTTTAAGGCACACATGTCTCCCACATTTTCGGTTAGATCAACTTTATGTCTTTTGACAGTGCAGAGACTATTTTGTCATCCCCAGATGTCACACTGGTCTATTTTGTTTATCGAAAACCAAGTTGTAATTGGCACTGTCAAGGTGAGGCACCATTCATCAAAGGCAAGAGGAATTTGGAATATCAAAGGAGCAAGAGAGCAACAATATTTTCCTAACTGTTGCTGAAAAGGCACCGTCGCCTCTCAGTAAGAAGCAGGAAGGTTCAGGGTTCAAACTTTCTGGTAATTTTCACATTCTTCTTTAACGTTTGTGGCTTTTATCAAGTGTTTCAGCTTCCTGCTACAGTCTAAAGACATGTTTAATTGACACCAAGCTAATTACCTATTATAAACTGGCTGTGAGCTTCAATGATTGTCTTTTTCTCAACCCTGGGATGAACTGGCGACCTGTCCAGGGTGTAACCCACCTCTCACCTAATGCCAGCTGGGCTACGTTCCAGCCAGCTCCCCTCCGTGACCCTGCACGGGATAAAGCGGGCATAGCTAATGGATGAATGGATGCTGCTGTATAATTGACTGCTAAACTGTTTCCCCACAAACAAATACAGTAATCTACATAGCCGGTAGCTGAGGTGTATGCTAATACAGCCCCTTTCTGAGCTTTGCCGTCAATGTTGTTAAAGGTGTATTCTCTCCCCTGATGGCCTCTAATCAGCTCCGCTCAGCCAAGCTTACTTCACCTGGAGGACTGGCTACTGATTTTCTGTCAGAAGGAAAAGCACACCATAATTATGCTGCCATTTGAAATTCCATCACTCTCCTTTTGCTACAGAAATAAGATGCATCTCATTGAAATGTATGTGGAATGCTGGAGGGATATATTCTCGGGTAAATCTTGTCTTTTTAATTAAACACACGGTGGCCTTGGTGGATTGCTTGTGACACAGGGAATGATCGGGGCACTTAGAGGGCCGTAGTTCAGGTAAATATGCCTTTAATGTCCCAGGGGGGGCAGTCGAAGGGGCATGGCTTAGCATGTTTATGAAACTTCGGAGTTTGGAAAGCATATTTAAAACATACAGAGTACAATTTTAAAAAATCCTCACCTCTTCACCCTGAAGTTAAACTGCAAAACAGAACTAAATGAAAAACAAGCAGCGCTAAAAGCTTCTTCTTAGTATTCATACCTTAACCAGGAATATCTTGTCTTAAAAAATGGACTGCATGATTCTGCTCACACATATCCATCAGATATCAAATCCGTGGGTACACGATGACACCCATTCATTGCGACATAGACAGATTATAAAGAACGGTACACGATCACACTCAACAAAATGTCCTATAAATGGCATCCCACTAGGATTTACAAATCCCTAAGAAAGCCCACTTCCAACTAAATCAACACTTTCTGTCTATTTAAAAGCTACTAGTCTAACAGGGGAACAATACATACGCATACAGCTGGATTTTCTGCTTAATCTTTGCTTTTTATAATCAAAAACGGGTGCAGATTGTCACATGTAATGAGAAAAGATGACACCAAGATCAGTAATTCTCCAAAGACAAAGTCAAATGACCTTGACATTTCACTTTGCCAAAATGCCAGTAGATTATTCAGTCAAGTGAAGGATGAGGGAGACAGACAGGAGGAGGGAGAGAGAGAGAGAGAGAGAGAGGGAGGGAGACAGAGAGAGAGAGAGAAAAAAACAAAAATAGAATTATTCTGAGGGGAAAACAGACATTTGAATTTCCAGTGATATGCCAAATATATTTTTAGCTGGATTCACTGACAAGTTTTTGCTGCCATAGCTGGCAGAAGCTACAATGCACGATCCACTTCACATTACTTTTCGTTATGTGATGGGCTGCAATGCTGCGTCATCTTTAGAAACTTTACTGTTTTCTTACATACATGAATACAGTGAGTGTATGTTTGCTGTAGGGCTGTGGAGAGAGGGGCTGAATGCTGTGGGCTCTTTGAGTCAGCCGCTGCCCCCTCGCTCTCCTCTCGCTTCACTGCCCATCACCTCTCACCTGCCCTGTGGCCCACCGCCTGCAGACAGGCACTGGCTAATCTTACCCCCCCCCCCCTTCACTCTCTCCTCAGTAGCCTCTCACAACGAGGACAACAGGGCCTGACGACAAAGCTTACACTCTGACCACATCATTCACCTTATCGAGCCTCAGAAAAGTAAATATCAATCGTTGGCTCCAAGTAACCTTGAGCATGTGCCAGGACGGAACATCACACTGAAATCGGCTTTGAATATCAGATTCTGCTCATTATTATTGATGAGGCAGGGAACAAGATGAGTACATTCTTGTGTAAGCTGCTCTTTTGTGATTTCACACTAGGTTTAAATGACAATACACTGTGTAAACTGTGTTTCGGCGCTACGAACGCCGCGCTGCTGTGTACAGCTGATCTCTGCTCATTGTGGTCCATGTCCCTGTCTTGTTTAATAAATGCAGCGTGCGGTCCTGCCTCCCTCCTGTCCGCATTGTTTTGCCAGCAGTGCCGTGTCGCTCCGACTGAAATGTGCATCTGCATCACCTGTCACTCACAGGGAGGCATGCCATGTGCTGCTTGATTGACGTCTGGATCTGCTTGAGGAGAAGGGACTGTCTCTCACACGGTTCAGTGCGCCAAAATATGTGTGAACAGAAATGAGGACATTTAGAGAGAATAAGAAACTGTGAAGACGAGAGGAGGAGAAAAAAAAAAGGAGATAAAATTATATGAGTAGAATTCAGGTCCCCTGTGTGTTTTGGGGAGGGGGGGGGTGTTTATTTGACAGAGCGTGAGCGGCTGCTTATGTGTGCGTTTGCGTGTATTCCTGAGTGTATTCCTGTATGCAAAGCTGTGAGTGCAGGCGAGACTGTGAGATCTTTTTCTTTTGTGCCTGATCTAATGCTTCCAAGCCAGGAAGAAAATGACAGGTGTGGTTTGACAGGGCTCATCTGCAGGCCTTACATGCTCCATGAGGCCACGGGGTACATTTACGCCCTTAGGTCCGACCGAGGAGCACCGAGACATACACGTCTTCTCTCTACAAAGGGCTCGTATGTGCTCAGGCTTTGATGTTCTTCAATCCTTCACTGTCCTCTGTGGTCACATTTACCTTGTTGCAGGGCAGTGGCTCTTAAACCAGAGCACAAATCAAAGCACTGTGTGCTGCACTGATGTCAGTGAAGGTCGGCACGGCACTATCTTTTGAAAGAAAATCTAATTTTGGGCAGTCTTGTGCGCGACATGCAATGAACGCACATGCGCATGTTTTCGGTGAATGGTGAACATATCTATTTTCAGCTAAAGAACAGGAACATGAGTGTTATAGGTTGAACATGAGCAGCAAAGGCTTTGCTCGCTCGATTTTTGGAACATCGACCATTTCAACCCTGTCAAAAAATTATGTCCCCATACAACTAAACTGAATTCACAGTTCTGCTTTGAAAGAAACTTATTTTCCCCCAGTAAGGCAACAGGATGGAAACATTTCCACTTTCAAAGAGTCACATAGTTTGTGTCAGGAGGTTGGAGGTGTGGTGGTGTTTAAAGGCCGCCACAAGACTTTCACCCAGAAGAATGGATTTTGTCTCCTGTAGTTATTTTTGGACTTAAGTTTCATTTTCATTTGTTGTTTGGCTGGGTTAAAGTACCAAACATACTGGTTAGATGAACAAATATATCATGCTTTAGGTTATAATACAACCTTTCACAACATTTTTGAAGCTTCTCAAGGTCAAGTTCTAGAGTCCAATCCCATTTACAGTAAAATATGATTAGAAAAGCAATACAAAAAATGGCATGTTGGTTAGAAATGTTAATACTTTGCAAAAAAAAAAAATGTAATCTGGGAAAGCATACTGGTATGTTTCCATCTAAACATAATTGAGAATTTAGTTTGCTTTTATTTGAACATTTGTCATCATTATTCACTTTAACAATGCATCACCTCACAAAGACTGAGCTAATATTCTGTAACATGTAAAATAAGAGACCTGTTTCTTGAGTCAAACTAAAGAGAGCAGATAGTATTATTAAACCACACAACAACCACTGAGAGGTGACAACAGTTGTAAGCTGGAGATGGATGGGAGCGAAAAGGTCGTATATTAATAAAAGAGTAACTAGTATTTTAAAGAAAAGAGAGAAATGACCATGACCTTGATTCAAACTTCAGAACTGGAAACTATGGATGAAAACTAGCTCATTTCAATCTGTGTGAAGTGAACTTTGAGCTTTTCTTGTGAAGCGTGAGTTTGCAAGACACTGATTTTGTGCAAGAGGCCAGTTGTGTTGCTTCAAGAATGAAAGAGAAAATTATGTTTCTTGTGATCTCATCCATAAAGAAGAAGTTCCATCACTGTCAGAGTAGTTCAGTCCATTTATCTGTCTTAGAAAGCCGCCACTTCTTAGCAGATTTACTATACTGACATTTTAATTCTGATGGTTTGTGTTTCCATCTGTAGGGCCGTTTAACACTCACATTCTGCAGTGTAAGCCATAGAAGGCTTTCCAGAAAGCCGAGCGACAACTTAACAACTACTCAGCTGCTTATGTGCTTTATTTATTCAACAATCGGTGCGTTGGCATTCTTCGACACAGTGAGGCTGTGTGTTTTGATAAAAGGATTCACAAACTGGCTGAATTCACCGAAAATGAGAGGCTCACCTTTGAAAGAAACGATGTGCCGTTTGAAAATGTGTCTCTGACAGTTGCAGAACACCCCCCACAAGATTTTTGAAAGAGTGGAAACTTGACAGTTTTGTGACTGTCTCCATGGAAACGGTGAGAGGGTCTCATTAGGGTAGAACCAGAAAAATCTGTTTCGAAGGAACAAAACCCCTGACAAAAAAAAGCTGAGACCGGCATGATTTTTAAAGAAGTTAAACGACAAAAAAAAAAAAAAAAAAAAAAAGAAAGGCAAGAAAAAAACAAATTTTGCTTGGAAATCTAAAAAAAAAAAAAGTCAAACTTCAAAAACAGAAGACAGCAGAGAACTGCAATTATGAAACATATTTGCTGAGCTGTGGATTCAAAATGGCTCTTGACACTGTTGCATCAGACAAAGCTAGTTTTCAAGGGCAGTCTCTCTTACATATCTGATGGGGTTTGCCAGCTTCTTCACTGGCATCACCATCATCTACAGTATTTTATCCGCACGTCTCTCTCCTTCAGCCTCGCAATGTATCTTACCACACTTAAATTTTACACCTCATAATAATTTCCCGCCCACATACAGATGTAACTGGCAGAGAGACTTTTTTTTTTTTTTTTGCTTTATGCAGATAATAAATATCACTGCATTGCACTTTCCCTACACGAATTTGGTTAGAAATTCATATTCTTCTCAGCAAACACATTTAAGTCTTGCACATTTTGCTGAAGCGCTTAAAAAGACATCCAGCGACAGCATGATGCAAGCTGTGGCGTTCACAGGGAGATTTAATGCAGATTGGGCAGAATAAACTCATCACTAAGTATTCACTCTTAAATTCTGCCCCTTTATTTATTCTCAGATAATGAAAAGACAAAATCAGACAGAATGAGTGGCTTTTGGCTTCTGATAATTAATGACGCTTGCATCTGATATGCATTCTTATGCAAATCACATTATGACTTTCTGTTGTATTTATACAATTATCATCGCACAGTAATACGGATTGCAGTTGAGGAGTCAGTGTTACTAAATAATGGAGTGAAATTCAACTTGCATTGCATATTTCTTTTTTATCTCTGTTAAATGCCCTCCGGATGTAGCATAATGTAAAATAATGACAAAACTATGCCAGAGGAGGATGTGTGGGGCCACACAGAATGACTTAGGCTCATCATTAGTTATGAAATATTGAGCTTGCTCAATTTATGAAAGTCAGGGGCAACTTTTCACCCAGTTTTAGTGGAGCAGATGGACTTTATGAATCAACGTTGGACAAAACAAATGCATCTGAAGGGCTCTGCTATTATCACTTTGCACAGTAGAAGAAGCATATAGAATCTCATTCAAAGCAACAAAAACAAAAAGATTATATAAGACCATATCTTGTTTTTTGAATGAGATAAATAACAAATACCGAAGGTCCAGATGACTACAGGGACTAGTTTGCTTATCCTGGGAGAAAAAAACAGCAGGATGTTGAGATGCTTCCTGTGTCTTCGGCCTTGTATGCAAATGACCACTGGGTTTGCATTTTGATTTGGCCCCATTTTTATTTGCCTAATGGATAATAATGGCGACATGTATAACCATTATGTTTACTGCATATCGTAAAAATCAATAATATGAAAGCGACAGCACTGCTAATGCCGTTTCTCAAATATTTTTTAGCGAACACACAAAGGCCATTTATGAGCACTCATTAAAGGCTGCTTTCCACACATCTTTCATCTTCATGCCTCTATGTAAAATAACATCATTAATGTTCAATTGAAAGCCAGTCAAAGGTTTGCGTTTTTGCATCCGGCTCAGGAAGCTTACCACAGCTAAGCGCGGAGCCGGCGAAAGGGCCACAGCATGCCTCGTGGAAAGCTGGGAATTAAGATGTATTATGCCAGGAAGAGAGGTCTTTATTTATGGGAGCATCCGGAATAAGCAGAAGGAAATATGGCAGCAATACCTGGGGACACTGCTAAATAGTGTGAGACCGTTCCCAGGACAGGGATACTGCAGAAAAAAACCAAGGGAAGAGCTGGATAATGAGAGCAAAGCAGGATCCGATATGCAGAGACTTTATGCAAATCCAGCAAAACAAGTGACTAAAATAAATGAAAAGTTAATGGTTACAGTCCGCCTTGTCACATCACCATGCACCTTTAAGCTGCGTGTTTATACGTCAGCTGGCAGCATGTGTGTACCTCACATATGATATTAATTACTGTTAGCGCCTAAGCAGTCGAGCTTCCGTCTCATTATAAACACACTACTCGCACCGTGGTTGACTGCAGGAGCTCGGAGGACGGCGTCTGTACTGTATGAGTGATTAAGCGTGCGTACATCTGCATCTTGTGTACGCGTGAACAAGTGTTGTGCTTTTAACTGTGTGTGTGCGTTTATCACATGGGACTATTTCTGGAAGGGGATGACGCAGTGTGTGTGTTTGGCAGGTATCCACTGATTTAACAGTGAAAAGAGAGTGAGCGCTGAGAGCCAAGTGAGGGGAGGGTGACAGGAGGAGGAGGGGGGGCCTGCAGTGAAGGCATGGGAAGGCGACTGTGAGACGAGTCCAAGAAAGAAAAAGAAGCCCTCCCAATTTGGAGACCCGCTCTTGTCTCTTTCTTTCTTGGCTTTTGACGTGGCCTTCACCCCCGTGTGTCGGCCCTGATGGCCTGCAGTGTGCAGGGAGCAGGCGAGCTTGTTCTAACCCCCCTCCGCCCCATCCTTACCCATCCTCAGCCTCTCCTGAGAACACATGACAGAGAGCATCGAGCAAAAGCAGCTAGCCTTCCAGAGCGAAATTCCCCAGCCTGCCAGGGCCCACCCTCGCCGCTGTCTTCTTTGGAATATTTACAATCAGCAGAGAGGAGGACAAAATATTTAGCAATCTCCACAGCTGAAGTGTAAAAGCAGGGAAAGTAGAGTATGAGGCTTGACAGCAAATTAGTGCCCTGCCATGACACGTGTGGTGGCGTGGCTCGACAGGTCCCCTCTTTTTCCATTTTTATTATCATCCATGCTTGAATTATTCAGTGGCATCCATTAGCATAACAGCAGCCATTTTATATTTAGCTCCCCCTATGTTGACTGCGTCAACATTTCACTCCAAATATTCCGCTAACATGCTTGACGCGGGGAAAGAGGCAGTGGCTCAGAACCAAGTGCAATTAGTGACCAAGAAAAAGAGGAAAAGCCTGATTTCCCTTTTCTTGGTCTTTCGATTCTGAAATCACAGGGCTAATGTCCTCTCAGTTTCTTACAGGGGGAAAAAAATAACAGCCCATAATTTTGATTAGCATGGCAAAACTGGCAGATTCTAATGGCATTTGCCAAAAAGAAACTGCCACACATTTATAGATGTGCTGTAGCTATCACCCAGTCTCATTTGTCACTATTAGCTGTAATATGAAAGATCCCTCATCTCATCTCGGAGGTCTAATTTGTTGGCTTGCAATGGGAGCAGGACTGAGCAGACCGGAGCTACAATGATGAAAGCGCTCAATGCTCTTCTCCCTTACTGAGTGTGAAATTAAAACCTTTGCATAGCAGTTAAGGTTGATCTGTATGAGTCACTCTGCACTGTTAAAGGAGATTTAATTGAACAGCATTTAATTTCTGGATGTGGTATGCGCGGGAAGACGGACGTGCAGAGACAATTTTCACTTGGGTTTATGTGCGAATGTAACTGCTTGTGTGCGACTGTATGTCCACAATATGCTTGTGACTGGCATGTGGTTCCATCCCTTCGCTGCGTTTTGTGCTCTCCTCATCCCCACCAGCTGTACACTTTGACCTCCCACTCATCTTTGATCCACTGTCAAAGAGCTCGCTCTCTACCGTCGCTCAGCTTCACTCTGCAAACCTTCACTTCTTGCTCCAGATTTGGGCCTGGAGTCACTCAGTGTGAGCTTCTGACAGTCTGTTTGAGGCAGCTCCCTGGTTAAGCCCTTTAGAAGAGAGAAGATCCATTTGTAATTCACTCAAAGCAGAGAAACCGGCTCATGCAGCAGCCAAGGCATCACAATATATGCACTTTGTTAACTTAATTAAACTGCAAAATGTTATGGAATCAGGGGAAATAAAGCTGTCACTTCCACTGCGCAGCTGCTTTGACAGAACTGAAGCCCGCGGTGGTTGTTTCACATAAACCTTTTCATATAGTGTCGTATCCTCTGTCTTAAAGTCAGCATATGGATCAAATACATTCAGAAGTGAGAGTTTATTTTTTATGATCTTTGACTCACTGCTTCCCGATCTCCATCTATACATTAGTAAACGAATTTCTGATCATGAGAATGTATATATGGTTAGACTGTTGAAAAAAATATGGTGTGTATGTTATTTATGTGCTGCTTGAATGCGTAATTTATCACTCATGCTGAGACTGTTGATTTTACATTAATCACAATGCCATACAGTGAGCAGCCTAGCCTTCTGGGAAGAAAACATTCAAATCTGTCTCTTGTGTATTTTGTTGGGTACATGTACAAAAAGACAGCTGGGACAGGATAGGACCAGAGTAAATGAAAGAATATACATGTTGCCAACCTTTTTCACACTTTTAAAACAGCTTAATTGGATGCATTCATGTTCAGCTTCTTTTTTGTGCAGGATCAAACGCCTTTCAGTTTTAATAGGAAATAACACAACACAATGTAAATTTTTCATAAATAATTACTGCTTTTTTAAAAAAAGACCTTGTAATCATAAAAGCACAAGTGCCGCAGACACACACTGAAGCTTTGCATGATTTAAGAGGATGGGGTGGAGGAGCTGTTCACGTCCGTTACTATAACTGTTTGATGCAGCCGAATGTTTTTTGAAATACCGTTCAAGGGAGATATTTAACAAAACCCACCATGAAGCAAATGAATCCCCATCTGCGGCATTACCAATTAATAAAATATGGATAACTTCGCTTTGTTTGTTAAAACCCCAGTCAGCAAATCTGCCATTTGGAAGCTAACTTCATAAAAATGGCCTCTAACATAACAGTAACAGAACAATAAAATAAAACCCTCCTTCTCCTCCTGATCAGGAATTCAGCGGTGACTGTCACACTGAGGCCTCTGTGCAAATTTGGACAGCGCCGATACCCACTGATCTCACGCTGATCCCGCCGTATATATTAGCGAGCATTTTCCCTTCTCCCCAGGACAAAGCTGTGTCTTTCTTTGAACTTTCTGAATTTGATTTACAGTGCACTCAATACCGGCGCAGGACCTGATTTTCGCTCCCCTTCCTCGCCGTCTGCATTAGCATAGAAAAGTACTGCATAAGGATTCTCCCTTCCCGCTTTCACTCTGCAATGTACACTAAAAAGTTTGCCTTAAACTTTTTAACACCTGTGCCACGCTATTGCAAGATCATTGTTTCCTAAGTGTCTGACATTCTCTGCTGCAGATTGTATGCGGCACGCATATTTATGTACTGGAAGTGGGGGGGGGGGGGGAAGAGAGGAATAAGCAGAACATGCAGCTTAATACTGACAGTCCCATCCTGAATCTGATGAAACGTCGCCGGTGCTGGAGATTGAGGAGATGCATGTCACTGCTCCTCAGCCTGTGACACATGTCTTGTTGGGCCGGCAAAAGCTCCTCTCTGTCTCCCCTTCTCACTGTATTTCACAGTGACGGAGAAGGAACATGCTCTCTTTCTATGCGCTCCACAGCCTCCTTGTTCTCTCCTCTCACTGTAACACTGCAGTATTTCAGCATACCAATAACAGGGACTGGGGAGGGGATCCTCTCCTGCTCACTGTGCTGCCAACCACCCAGGTGTGACTACATGTCAGGGAACAGTCTCACTACGGCCACAATTACACTCTCCTCCTCCTGACTTTGCAATGCTGCCCCCTCTTATTAAACCATGACCCACAGAAAGTGTTGTGCATACATTTACTTCCTTGTACTGAGCATTACTGCCTCTGTAGGTAGCTGGTGTATGCATTTAAGTGTGCCAGTTTTTGCTGTAAAGTTAACAGAGGTGTAGCGGTTGCATCTGTAGCGACACACAGAGGGATTTGGTGCAGGTGTGAAGGTGAGGACAGGTTTAATGGCCAGAGAAAAAATAAGTTTAAACGAGAATATCGGTGCCATTTACAGTTACGGCCCATTTACAGACTGCACTTTGTTTCCGCTTCGACACATGCAATCTTCATTTTTCCGCATTTCCTTGTTTCCTTTGTCATTTTTAACACGCCAACTTTACACTGTCAAATCCATCCTCAAATTACCTGCTGACAAGCCATCCAAAATACAAAGATCTGATAATAAACTTTGAAAGTTTGTGAGTGCCTTTTTTTTTGGTGAGGGATTATTTCCTGGTGGAGACTGCAGTGGGTGTCAGGTGATTGACAGTAAGCAGAGTGTAATGTAATGTGTGCACTGACATGAAAACATTCCTCTCAGTCACAACAGAATAACAATAAAACAGAGATGAGATGAAATTATGACTTCATACAGACTGTGATGGATTATCTCACTAGGGGGAAAAAAAAATTCAAAGTCTGAGGCTGCTTTTTTTTGTTGTTTTTTTCCCCCCAACATGCATGAAAATGAATGGCAGTAAATGGCAGCTTCTATATTTAGGCATGTCAGCCCTGACACCACCAACTATGAGGTGGGTGGTAACCTAGATGACTGGGTGGTACAAACACACACACACACACACACACACACACACACACACACACACACACACACACACACACAAAACAACTTTGAACTAATGTATTCAATTCAACATTCAAACAGCCTGTGTGTAAACATGGAAAAAAGTAAAACCCAGTCTGAATCAGACATTAACTAAACATGCTGTAAAATCATTCTGCATTAAAAAAGTTTCACAACACTTAGACTTGCTATCAAACAGTTATCCAGGAATGTATACTGGTGTTCTTATGCAGCTGACACTTCTTGTTACATAGCATTGTTATTGTTCTGTGAGAACCATCGACACCGATGAGCAAATAAAAAAGCAGTTAAAACTTTAGCGATGCTGCTTTTTTTTAAAGCGTAGAAAAGGAAGTGTCTAACTCCTTTAAGGAATACTTAGTCCTTTTATTTATCTCTGATTTTCAAAGGTAAGTGACAACATGCTGCGTTAAATTCATCGCTTTAATGTTTTATACTGACAGCAAATGATATATGTGCACTGATGGATACCAGTCACAACAGTGACAGTTAGTTTCCATAATTACTTATTTCTTACCTTATTTTGTATGTTTTCTGCTGTGCATACAATCAAAACCTGCTTTAAATTAATGTGGAGTTGTGTCACTATCTTGGTGCATCAATAATGAACTGTGTGCCACCTACAGTACTTCTGCAATCCCCTCCCTTTTTACCCAGAGTTCATTTCTGTCACACCAAAGCTGCTGTCATTCTCAAACTGCAGGCATCACACACGATTCAGTAGGTCAACGTTGCGTGAGATGTACTGTGTAAAGTGAGCAAATGTGTTTTTTTACAACATTCATTGGATGAATATTAAACTCTGCTTTGACTGGGCCAAAAAATCTCAGCTTGTAATTTATAAAAACTCAAGAAACAATAAGCTTCCCTTCCTTTTTTGGACGGTTATTGGTATATGCAGACCACCTAGGCCCGGTAGGATTTGTTAAGCTGCTGGTGGGGAGTATAAAAAACACTCTTCAATTAGATGAGTTTTACCAGGAGAATTAGTTCTCCAGTCTCTTTGATTCCACCATATTTAATAGCAGCAAAAGGAGCGACAGTCGGGATAATGATGCTCAGCTCCTTCAGTCATCCTGGGAATTTCCCTTGGAGCGAGAGCAGGTTAGGCAGTCGGTGGCTTGCTGAAGGGCACAGCGGTAGGGTGGATGCCTGCTCACCCAGAAGTGAAGGGTGGTCCCCGTTGCTCACGCATAATTTTTGGAGAAAAGGTGAGAGTAGCAGTGGAAAAAAGAAACAATGGGGAGGAGGTTAAAATGCAAATGAGGGGGAACATAAATCAGAAAAAAAAGAGAGAAGAGGATGGGGGGGGGGGGGGGGCCTGCCTTCTGGGGGATGAGGTGGAGGTGGTGAGGGGTGAGGGTGTGGTGGGGGTGTAGGGTGTCTGACATCGCCCCCACGGTCATAACAGCAAGGTCTGCATACGGGAGCAGCTGCTGTGCCCTCTGCTTCCTCCCTGGCAAATATGGCTGGAATATTAATTGCGCTGCTAATTCTGCTTATCGGAGCTGTTCGTGATGCTCAGAAGGTCCAGCGAGCCCTGTTATGTTTGTCCATTAGCAGCGATGACTGTCTCGCCCAAGCGTGAGTGAGACTACCTGAAAATCAAAGCTTTGCGTTTGGAATAATTTGGTGGATTAGACTCTACAATGAAGACTAACAACTAAGAAGAAAAAGAGACCGAGAGAGATCAGCTTGTTATTTGGGAGGGGAGTATTTAGCAATTTGTTTCACTGTTGGCTCCTGTCTGTGCAGAATTTATTTTAAAATAACAGGAGAAAGAGGAGGGGGGAAAAAAAAGACTCTCCTCACTTCACTTTGATGCAACCTGTTTCGGTTTCTACCTTTGGCATCACCTCCGTTTGTGTCTCACGGTGTCAGCAGCTCATTGTCTGACAGCTTGATTGGCTGCGATGCACTTATACAAGAGTTGGGCTAATTTGAAGTAAACTCTGCACAAGTGGCTGAGTCGTTGTTTTGTGACCCTGTTTGTGTTGGATGAGCGCACCGTGTCTCTCTTGGGAGCAGCCTACAGGCATCCCACAGATCTGACACGCAGCTCCGCACACTCACAGAGAAAGGGAGAGGAAGGGAGGGAAAAAAAAAATACAGTTCCCCAAGAATCTTGGCTGAATACATTACTGAGAAATAAAAACTAACTTTATGAAGTTTTTTTCCTCCAAAGCTGAGGTCAAAATAAGTAAAGATGAAACATGCAATATGCTCGAGAGCATGGCAAAGGAGCTACAAGGTTCCCGAGATCGTAAATTTACACCTTCTGTATTTCAAATGCTTTTCACGCCATGTTGCGTCTGCGTACATAATCTTATGAAGAAAACAGAACCTGAGAAAAATCCACAAGCCGGCGTTTTGTGATTTTCATGCACGGAGTAAAATTTAAACTCCCTTTCTCAGGGACAACACAGGGATGCGTTTGCAAGATCAGAAAATATTCAGAACCTTTTGTGAATGTACACATAAGGGCCTGCAGGGATTTTTTTTTTTTTTTTGGGCTCCCCCCCTCATGCTGCTGAAGCACCTCATCACTCAGCGGGACCTCTTAGATGGCAGAAGGAGGCGAAATGTCAAAAGAAGGATAGAAGGCGAGGCGTTGGCGAAGAAGGAGAAGGGAGGGTACGTGGACCCTGGGGATCCTGGGGTGGGGTGGCGCGTGGAGGGGAGGGGCGGGCAGGTCAGAATCAGTGAGTGCCAGTTTAATCTGATATGAGTTCATCCATGCAGAGAAGCAACAGTGATCTGCACAAATTATACACCGGCGAGAGGAGGAAGACAGACAGGGGGAGAATAAATGGGCGTGTGTGTGGAATTCAGATGATTTGTGACAGGGGAGGGAAGATGGAGGAAAAAGAGGCATCATGAGGTGCTTTGAAAACATGACGGCTGGAGTCATGCGCAGCTAAATGCGCAAGGTATATTGCAGTTGCTTAACACAACTGCACGTTCAATGTATAGCAACAGAATGTGGTGTCAGCCGAGTGAGAGGAGGAAGGAGTGTGGCGGGCAGAGATAAAATGGTTGATGATTTGTGATCCATACAGGTGAGCACGCTCCTCCTCCTTCCTCCCCCTCGTCAAACAGCGTGGGTCACCCCTACTTTCTTCTCTCCTTCCGCTCCACCGCATCCCCTCGTCATGCACTGTAATTAAAACCACAGGTGGGACCCGTAACACTGCCTGGCTGCTCCCAGCATGCAACAGGCACCATCTGGTTCAGAGGAGGGCTCTTTTTTTTCTTTTTTTTTTTTAACTCCAAACAGCCAGGGGTTAAAACATCAAAGGCTCGGATCTTTGATCGGACCTCAGCAGGGCCTGGAGCACAGGGAATAATATCCACTGTCTCTTGAATCATTCTGCAACACAAAGCATGAAATGGGAATGCGAGCTTGAGCTTGTAAGCCACCAGGTCAGCTACCTGCTATTCCTACAGGGACCTTTAGCCGTCACCTTTACCTCCTTTCTTGGTATCATGTCCTCTTAAAATGTCTGCCTGCAAACCTGTTAGAGAGTATCCTCCAAAGACTCCCGCAGTGCTGATTACTTTTGCTTCGGTGCATGCATCGCTAAGGCGAGCATGCTCACTACACCTTGAAACATGGCAGAAGTCATGAGAAAACATGCCCCGTCTAGGTCACAGCACATCACAGAGCTTTGACTATGATGAAATCTCATGTGTATTTGTATGTTTGCAATGTTTTTCGGAGCATTTTTTTCCCCCAGCAATTTTCAGATGCGATATTCATTTGTTCTGTAACGTGTGACTGCTCGCCAGGCTCCGGTTAAAAGAATCTTGCTTTCAAATCAATACTTGCAAAAGTTACGAGGAAGACAAAAATCACCTCTCAAAGCCTTCACTCTCCCTGCCAGAGTAATAGAGCCCTTAAACAAAGCATTATACAGCTGTCTCCACACACGGGATGACAGACCAGTTTTTGAATTATTTCCACTGACAGGAAAGTGTTACAGCACAGGATGGAAAAGCTCATTTGAGATCAGCATAGAGGAGGACAGAGTTTTACCTGGGGCGTTGGCAGATTGCAGATGTCTGCCTCTGCTCGTTCCAGTATGCTTGGTGTGAGCGTCGTTCATAGAACAGCACCCCTGGCAGCGAAATTCACTTAAAGTTTGGTCTCTGAGGAACAATAAAGACCCCAAACAGCGTGCCTAAATTTAAGCTAGCATGAAATCCCCCCCGCTGCTCCTGGGCGGCTGGTTTTGCTGCCTTCCCTTTTTCTTTCGGTGATTTTGACACAACGTTTCACATGTCGCACTGGAATTTGTATTTGCATCTTAGTTTTATGTACTGGGAGGCTTAGAGCAGCAGAAGTGCCATCCGTCAGTGTGTGTGCGTGTGTGTCCTGATGATCTGTTGTAGAAAAAGATGTATTGGAGGTGGGTTTAGAGCTGACTGGAAACAAGAGCAACACCGACACATAATATAGCATGCTGGACGTTTGCAGCAGCAGTGACTGAAAAGACTTGTGACACAGTTTATTCGAGTGATGTATGATAACAGAAGGTGGCACCAGCATAAAAGCCAGTCTAAAAAACATTATCAAGAGACAACTTCTTTCAGCGACTCCTGCCTTGAACAGCGATCGTCAGTCAGCAACAGTAACAAGGCCCCAAAAAACTCAAATGCCACTCAGCATCAACGCAGACTTAAAGCGCTAAAAATCGACTCCCCCTCTTTGTAGCTTCCTCAAATTGTGGGATTACTTGTTTTGTTTTCCTCTGGAACACTGCATCCCCATGTCAGTGCCATTAACAGCATCATTAATTTCTGTTAGCAAGCAATAATATCAACCCACCACCTACTCGTGCTTTGCAGGGCTTAAAACAAGCTCACAGGTAGACTCTCAGTGCTGCTGGAGCCGCTTGCATCGGCTGTATGCGACTTCTTCATTTAAAATAGTAACCTGTCAAATGAAAGACTACATGGGGAAAGTAAATGTTTTAAGAATTAAAGGAAAGATGAAGGGAAAAAAAAGAGAGAAACTGATTCAGAACCAGGCCAGGTAGCAGGCGATAGAGAACCATGAAGGCTATAAACTCTGACAGGGCAGAAACAGTGTTATAGTCGAATTTATCGATCTGTTAAGTCATAACGTAAATCCAACAAAGTTCAGAACAAAAGACTGGAACCTGATAAAAGTGACAGATCTTTTAATACAGGGGCTAGCAGGTAATTGAATGTTTTCTTGTATTGTTTGAGGAATGTATACATCAAGGTTTGTAGAAACAGGAGCAAAATGTTTAAATAATTTGATCTGTTCTTATCAAAAGGATAAACTTTTCAGTCAGTTTAAAGTAATGACTTCCCCATCAGTGTGTTTTGTTGTTTTATTATATTCCAGACACTGGGTGAGTACCTAAGGTAAGAAACAGCCTTCTCACCCTTTGTATGAACACTACAGCCCTGATAGTAACCTAAACCATCATTATTTACAAGGTCAGGAGCATTTTATGGTCTGTAAAAAAACAAAAAACAAAAAAAAAACTTTTTAAATTTAGTTTTTCCATCGTCTATTTCCTTTTTATATGAATTAAATTGCAAGAAATAAACCATGAATTAAATGTCAATATTTTAAAAACTGAATTCCATTGAAAAGACTACTAATCTATCATCTCCACTTTCTCGTATTATTAACATATTTCACAAATATTTCCTTTTTGTTTGTTAGATTACAATATTGATTTCAAGTTTAATATTATAAATATATTTCTAAAATTAAATGCAATTTGCGACAATCAACAGAATAATGGCTACAGTTTTGGAGCCTTACGATAATGGTTCTGTATTTTCTATTGATTTATTTGTTAAACATCATACATCTTGTAAAATGATAGTTTTCACAACAAAAATGTTGAATGAATGTGCTCTTCATTATTATATCCAAAAGCACTGGTAATCAGTCATATACATAATTATGTCTCTCCAGTTCTGTCTCTCTCTGTCTGTCTGAAAAAGCTTCAAAATATGCACATGGTCTTGTGTAAAATTCAGGTTAGAAAATGTATTTTAATTATGGATATTTACGATATTTTTGTGAGATGGTTATCTTTGGCAGCCAGGTGCCAGAACATGACTGTTTTTACAGTTACTTTAAGCTACATGCATAGAGTGTTTTTTTTTTTTTTTTAAAGTCTCTGGGTCTGAAAAGAGAAACAAATGTGCAATTGTCATGCATTCTTTCTAATGGCCAGCAGAGGGTGACTCCATTTAGTTGCAGAAAGAAGTCAGATTGTATGAAAAAATAACAATAAAAATAATTAATTGCTCACTTAATTTATTCCTTCAGTAAACATTTTCTTAATTACTTTTTGGTCTCAATTGCTAGTTTCAACGCTCCATCAATACAGCACAGTTTTCACTTTGTAAACGATGTCACCGTTTAGAGTGAAATAGACAATAAAGCAGAGAGTACCTTGTGATTGACACATCTCTACTGTGTGTGCGTGCATCGTGCTTTTGGGATCCAGAACAAGATCCCTCGCTTATCACATTGGGTTCCAAAAAAACCCAACAAATAAATAAATAACAGGATGGTGACTGCCGAAGTTTTGAACGTAAGGCTCCAAAACTGTAGTCAACACAAAGTGGGGGACATCACTGTTGAGACGTCCATCTTTTACATAGCATCTATACCACAGCGAGGAGCGTTTCATGCTACATTAACCGGTAGGTTTACTGGTTACATAGAAAGAAAAACAAGCCCTGTGCAGTGTTTCATCACCGTGTGGAAACCAGTCTTTGATGTTATGATATCAAAGTGAGGGCTAATGTTAGCTCTGTTCTCCTTTTTACTGGATTTGAGGAGGCTTTCATTCCAACAGTTGATCTTTCAAGATAGCATTAAGTCGCCAAAAACACTGGCCATCCTCTCTTGTGATGTTAAAAATGAAACGTAGCAACAAAACAGACATCTTTCCTCTGTTTTTGTTATGTGTTTATTCTAATCAGGTAATCACAGCTTTGTTAGTATACAATAACAGTATGGTTATGCACTTTTCCTTATACTACTAATACCAGCTAGGTCCAAAGTCACTCCACTGTAAAACCTGATACATTTTTTCATTTCTATGCTTTATGGATCATGAGTTGGTGAGGATACTCTTCTTTTAGCAGGACACCTATCAAAATCATAAAAAGGTTCTTGTTTTGCGGCAGTCAGCTTCATACATTAAACAGTCAACAATAAAGAGCATTTTTAACTAACTCATGACACTATCATCATTAACGAGCTAACTAAAGCTATAGCACGTGACAATAAGGAGGGCGGGCCTTTGCAAATGGTCAGTTACAAAGCTGGTGCTGAATTAATGCACCGTATATTCTGTGTTTAAAGAATGCAAGGATATACTGAATATGTAAGCAAAGAGACTACCTTTCCCAAGGCAACGTTCTTGCTAATATGGAAGTGAAATAAGTTGCGATTTAGCCTAAGGAATTTTGAATTATGGAAAGCATGCTACACCTGTGGGAAATGTGTGAAAATTATTTAGAAAGAGCAAGCTTTTCTGATTCACCGGCCGCTTAGACAGAGCACATGTATATGGAAAGTGAGGGCCACTACTACTTTTTATGCGATCGCTGACCTTGATCCAGATCTCTTTGTGGAGTGGGACCCATTCTCTCTGGTATATCAGGGGAGGAGTAAAAGTGACACATTCAACGGCACACTATCCATTAGGGCCAGGAGCAGCAGGGGTATTTTTATCAAAATGCAGCGCTTATTGATGGATTGAGATTCATGTCCCGCAGTTCAGATATGATAACCCACGCTACTTGGCCTTCAATTCACATCTTTTTTTCTTTTTTTGCCGTGCAATTCATCCCTCTCCTCTCCGTTCACTTGTTCCCCCTCCACACTTTCACCCTCACTCCATCATCCCCCGTCTGTTCTTTACCCCATGCGTCATATCTCTTTCCCCCCACCCATCACCTCCTCCTTCTCCTCTGTCTCCACCATTTCTTCACCTCTCCTTCCGTGCTCAGCGAGAAACTGTTGGAACTAGCAGCTCCAGAATTCTGATCAGCCACTTTGTGGTCTAAGAAGCCTCGCCAAACTGCCTTTCCGATTAATCAATACTTCCATTGGCTGCGGTTAACACCTGTAACCTCTGCATTACATGGAGGGAAATGTTCAGTCCTGGAGCAGAATAGCAAACATCTAACTTATCCCGGCTCCAGCTAAAACCTGGCTTACTGCAAAACATTTTACCCACTGAGCAGATAAGTTTGGCAGGATTAGAAACATGGAGGTGTCTCTCTTTCTATCTTTCCTCTCTCTCATTTATTTTGAGCGAGCGAGTGAACAAGTGAGTGAAGGACCGAGCGACTAAATGCTGATCAAAAAAAAAGAGAAAAGTAAGCGTACCTGTGGGCTGTTTTTGTATCCGCTCCAGCGCCATGGTTGCCATATGGATGCGTAAGGAAAGTGAGGTACACTTAGATGCTGTGATAGAGGTAAATGAAATTCATACTCAAGTATCTAGGTCATTTGTAAGGCCCAAAGCAACATCTCCTTCCCTGCCTGCCTGCCTTTCCCGTGTGCTGCTTGAGTCTGTGGAACATCAAGGAGATGAAAACACTGCACATCCTGTATATGCAACAGCTCACACAAGAATTGTGTGCTGCAAGCATGCCAGCGTGGCCCTTGGAGTTTCTTTTGACAGATTATAGATAGAATAAGCTATTATTGTATCACTGATTGCATCAATGTACATTCGCAGGAATGAGCTGCACAAATATATCAGCCTCCTCACGCTGAGGTAATCAAAGAAGTTTCTCAACAAACCAAGAAGTAAATAAGCTTTCATCTTGTTAAATTAAATTGCTAAATTGTTAAATTTAACTAACTTGTTAACGTGACTGAAGCTACTTCACTCATTTCCTTGTGTCTCTGAGAAAAATATCCTGATTTGATTTTGTTGTTAGCAAACAACATAATATGTGCAAAAATATTCACAGCAGAAAAAGACGTGGATATTTAATTATTCTAGATGAGATGCAATATATAAAGAATGAAAGGAAATCAACTTTTGTACATTAAATTAAGACATGGGGTAGGATTATCTAACTAAAAATAATCATTATTTGGCAGAAACAGAAACAAACTATGACACTTACACATTATTATCTTTACATGCTGATACACTGATTTTGTTAGAAAAGAAGTGGCTTATTCACACATGCATAATAAAAGATTTCATTATAGCATCACTTTTAATCATTTGATAACTCAAATGGATGTTTTTTTTTCTGCACTACCTCCTAAAGGAAATATCTGCAGCTGCTAAATGCTTCACTGTGTTCGTCGAGCTCGGTCTCACTCCCATCTCGTCACTTGGCAGGACTCACTTTGGCAGGACTCACATTTAAAGACACTGAGTTACCCTTTAGCATCGGTTTTCAACATGCGAGGTGGTCCGCTAGACCTATAAAACTCCCTGAACATCAGAGACAGACGGCATGAGCGTGTAGCCAAATTTTGTCAGCTGGTGCCATCACTGTTACTCCTTTAGAGGCAGCAAGAAGTTTGTAACATGTGCTTGATATTGGGAAAGGGTGCAATGATCTTTTTGGAAACCTAACCAAATAATCCTGTTGTCTGAACTTGAGCAGATAGCGGGTAAAAATTCAAATAAATGAAAAAGCACTGGTTCAACACAGGGAATAGCCCTCTGTCTGTTGGTGTAAATTACTTATGTCATCAGCAAACCAAAGTTCTAATGCTGCTCTTTAAAGTGGAAAATCTCCTGTATGTCTACCAGCACTGGATACTCATGGGGGTGGCACATACACTAAAAAAAAAACAAAAAAAAAAACTTTGAACATATTGCTTTAACAAAACAGCAGTTTTTGACACTCTGGAAATGACAGCGAGCTGGTTCAACAGCTGGTTGTTAACTTTGTCTGGATGGTGCTGGGTAGGTGGCACACAGTGGGTTTTAAAGAGCTTTTTCACTCAAATATCTGCCTGCTGTGGTAAGTTACAGCCAGAAAATGAAAAAATATGAAATGAACCAGAAAGGTAAAACTCTCTTTATAAAGAGCTGAGGAGGACTGCACAGCACCACCATTCACACATCCACTGTTAACAGTAAAGACCCTCCATCAATGATTAAACCCCTAGAAACTCATTTGAGTTACATTATGAGACATTTACTTCAAGGAAATGATTAATCTCTTCCTTGAACTGGTTTTAATATAATTCTAACACTTCCTCTAGAACAGGGGTCTACAGTCCAATTTGATCTCAAGTGAGACGGACCAGTAAAAGCATATAACTCCAACATGTTCCCTTTGTTTACATGCAAAAAAGTACAGTCTGAAAATGTTCACATCAGATGAAATATCTTTTTACCAAACATTATGACCAACCTGAACTTTCTGAAGAATCTGTGCAACTTCAACAATCTCATGCCTCAGTTTGTCATCTACACATTGCAACTTACAGCTCACAGTGTATCTACAAAGGCACAAGATATTCAGTTACAGGAATCTGGAGCTCAACAATGTGGTATTATGATCAAAGCAACTTGTCAAGATCTACAAATGATATTAAATTTAAATTCATTTCTACATCTGCGTAGTAATCCTGACCACCTGAACTGACACAGCAGACAAACTTAAATGGGAACTATGAATGAAGAAGGTGAAGTTATTCCCCTGCCTTGTAAATGTAGAAAACTTTGACAAAAAAGTGTGGTGGCAGTGCATAAACAGGGTTCCACCAAACCAAACCCTATGGCACTGAAGCGGCTGACTGATACATTGCATGATGTTAAATGTCTTTAATTATTTTCCACACTAAGCATTCATTTTCACAGAAATATATTCTTCAAAGTGCAAAAGTGTCTGCTTAATTTGCTACTGAAACTTGCCATCTTTGCTTACAATTGCAAAATCATCCTACAGGCCGAATTGGACCCTCGGGTGGGTCAGTTTTGACCCGCGGGCCGTATGTTTGACACCTCTGCTCGAGAAAGTGCAAACCAATGAAGCCTCCAACTTTCTCTCGAGCACACCAGTTCACCTTCACCTGTAATTCATGTTCAAACCAGAAACCAATTCTAGAGAGGAAAAATGATACAGAAAGCTACACCCTGTAAATGAACAGGAATCATTCCTTAGGTTTGTGACATATGAAATCCCAGATGTCTAAATTTGTGCTTTGGAAAACATCCCATAGTGGAAATTCTCAGTCATGGCTTGGACGTCTTTATTTGCACGTTATGTCCTCTAGCACATACAAAAATACCATATGGATATGTTAAGAACACTAAAAAGCTTTCCACTATCAGTCTTTAAAATGCTGATTATTGCAGCTCTGAAGCAAAACCACTATAAACCACTATAAACCACTTTAAGATAAACATTTCTCCCTGCTGTTGTCCTTTCCATTGATGAATGGCACTACGCCTTGATTTGTAAGAGCTAAAATGTTGCACGGGTTTTGAGGAAATATCAGAAATTTTTATCACAGTGAATTGTAGATCAGTGTGTTCCAGCAACTGCTTTTGTGCAGATATGATTACAAAGCCAAATTCACAAGCTGTGAGTATTCAAACCCAAAGAACTCATATCCATCATAGCTTCCCACTACTGCTTCCCACCCAAGCCATTTGTGTATCTTTTTTAAATTTATGATGTTACCTCTTTCCTTGGCTCCCTTTGGAGTTTTTCTGCCTCTGTGTGGATGGAAAAGGAGCTGGTGGGGGAACAATTGGAAAGAAATGTATCAATTAAAACAACGTTTAAACAGCGTAAAGATCACAGGGTTGTCAGGGAAGGTTGTTTAGGAGCCCTTCTGTTTAAAGCTGAAAGATGAGCCAGCTCACACTGTGATGCGCAACATGATTAAACAAACAGCTACGTAGGCTACAAGTTTATTTGTCAGCTTGGTACTGTTAACAGACCAACAGATATTTGAATTAATTTTAAACACAGTAAGGTAAATCGAATTTTGACATGTGAGAGGAGAGCAATTCATCAATATGAAACCTGAACCAGGACATGATCTCTTGTTTGTTGATCTGCAGCCTCAACAGTCCACAATGCATTGCAGCCATAAACATGTTTTACCTTTCGTTATTCCCTCTTCCTCTGACCTGTAAAGCTTGCTTGAATGCAACAAGTCTACGCAAGTTTCTTTAATAAAAGCCAAGCCGGGAAAGTTATAGGCTAGTTGATGCGAGTGCGTACAGCATCAAGTTAAATTATGGCACTTTATCATGAAGATGCTCCGAGGATCGCCAGCTGATGATGTATAGTGTGAGTGAATCTGAGGGTGGAATTCTCCTTTAATGTCAGTGGCATAAACACCGTGGCTCTCATCCATTTAACCGCATCTGGGCTGCTCTCGCTGCTCATAGATCACGGGTGCCTTTCTGCTCGGCTCCTCTGCCTGGATGAATTCCTATCAGATTAAAGGTTTCGGTGCCCCACCCCCCACCCCGACCTCCTCCATATTACTCCTCCCCCTCCGTCTCCACACTCACCTCCCACCTCCCATATTCTCACATCGGTCCTTCACTTCATCCCGAATCTCCAGGCCTACACTTCCCTACTCCCGCTCATAAATAAATACAAACATCCTCCATGCACGCATATTTTACACACACACACACACACACACACACACACACACACACACACACACACACACACACACACACACACACACACACACACACACACACACACACACACACACACACACACACACACACACACACACACACACACACAAAATGCAGTGTATGTTGTTTACAAAGACAGCCAATAACTCGCCAGACCCAGACATAACTATTGCTGGAGAGAAGATCGACGTGGTAACAGAATATAAATACTTGGGAATTATTTTAGATTCACATTTTTCATTTAAAAATTATGCTAAGAAAGTTACCCAAGTGGTAAAACGAAACATGTCAAATTTTAGATATATCAGACAGAGTTTGAACACAGAAGCTGCGAAACTTTTCTTTCATGCTATGATAATGCCACATTTGTCATATTGTGTCACCAGTTGGTCTCAGGGCTGTGAGAAAATATTACAGCCAATCTATTCTGTCTATAAACAGGCCCTAAAAGTTTTAGATATGAAACCTTTTCGGTATCATCATTGCGGCATTTAAGATAAATATAGTCTGCTGAATTGGGAAAATTTTGTTAAATTTCAAGATGCTCTTCTGGTTTTTAAAATCCCTCATGGTTTGGCCCCGCCACCACTTAGCAATTTTTTAAACTTGAGTAGAGGACGAACCAGAGCTGCCGCATCACATAAACTAATTGTTCCCTACAGAGGCAATATACTGAAAAATTTAACAAAAATTGCTAAAATCATGGCTGCTTGACAATCAAGTTTGTACTCACAGCTAGACATGATTTGTTTTAAATTGTCTTTTATTTTGTGCTGCCTGCCTGCTGCCAATGTTGCTATGTCTGCATCTATCAATGTTATTGTGATGTTTGTTGTATGATGCTGTGCTGTGTGGATGTTGTGACTGGTATTGGTGTTATCACTGTATTTTAATGACTTATTTACTCTTATTTTTTAATGTTGTTGCTGGCATTTTCATCTGCCCACGGACTACAGTTGGAAATTAGCTTTATAGCTAAAACTGGTACATTTACAGAAATGTTGATTAATGTGCACTGTCCCTGTTCAAACAAACTAATAAAATAAATAAATAAACACACACACATGCACACACACACAAATAGACCATGAGCAGTTGCCATTTATGTCTCAATCACACCTCAGCAGTAATTAGTCCTTGGTTGGTTGATTACGCCGCCATGAGGTTGACTCTGATGAAGGACGCAACATAAGTATTGAGCTTACAGTCCCTCATTTCACTCGTTACAGTGTACACATTATTAATATGCATGCAATCCACCATAATGGCCACTAATTATGTTAAACAGTACAAGGCGCCACACTGGAGGTTGAAGGTTCATGTTTGTATCACGTTCTCGGCGGTGACTTTCTTCCGACAGAAACACTTCCCCGCCTCTGATGTTATTTTTACTTGCATCCGGTGAATAATGCAGCACCACGAAAATCACAACCGAAAGTTACTTCACAGTGTTTTCCATTTCCCAAACATACCTGACAATAGCTCAGTAGCGGGTAGCTCAGCCTGGGAAGCAGATTTCCAGCCCAGACAGCGATGGTGGCTGGAAATAAAAACAGATTGTGGCAGTTGACAGGTGGAATGAAAAGTGGGTAGTTTCCTTGATGTGGGAAAGGCTCAGAAGAACCTCGATCAAAGTTTGAAGTGACTTTTAATATTTATCCAAGAAAAAAATTTCTGAAAAACATCAGTTGTTGTTTTTTCCCCCTTTCATTGTAACTGTTTACTTTCCTAAAAGGCCAGAAAATGTAGTATAATGTTAAGCTGCGTTGACTAACACTGGTTCTTCTGAGCCAGCCACTTCAGAAGATTTTAATTTTTTATATACTTTTTTCTGTCAGGTTGTAAAATTATGTACATGACGGTTAATTGGTTAAGTAAAATACTATGTCTTTCAGTAAATGTATATACCTAAAACATAAATATATAAAAACAGATACTTAAAAAATGCTGATATGTGTTACCAGTATAAACAGTATTTATAGCAGATGATGGATACAAGGTAAAATAATTCCTGCAGACAGTCTATTGACTTTCTGAACTTCGATTATGGCTGCGATGGGGTTGAGCGGGAGGTGTTGGTGGTGAAGTGAAACTTCATAACATTTACATTTTTCCCTCATTAGTCACACATTTTATCCAAACCTTGAGAATGAATTATGCTGCCAACTAAATCTCATTGATTTCCTCCCTTTCCCCTGAAATGATATAAATTGTATCACTCAAGCATAATGCAGCAGCATACAGCTCTCAGCAGATGTGGATTCACAATGCATATTTCAGAGTGTGTGTGCACGCAGGAGAGGAAGCAGGAGGCGTGTGCTTGTGAGCGAGATCGATAGTTTTGTTTGGCTGTGGTTTAGATTCTGCCACTGTGAAAAATCTGGGATTTGCTTCCCGACAGACCCTTAATGTTTTAGTGTTGTAAAATTTGTGATCGCTACACATTTGAATGAGCACGCTCCAATTATAACCAATTGATGATCCATCTATAATCAGAAGGAAAAAATATTCCGCGGCATAATCTTACTCTAGCATTTGGTGGGGAGTAAATTGATGATGAGATGCGTAATACAGAGCAGATACATGTCAGGTTTGTGTGCCAATAATTCAAATTAAAGTGTGAAATCGTTGGTTTTATTCTCCATTCCAGCAGTGCATTTTCTCCTTTTTCTACTTTCTCTCACTGCTTTCCATTTCACGTCGCAGGTGATATTCCCTTGTTCCCGGCTGGATTGTCATCAACTGTCATCAACTGCAGCGGACCTTGAACCAGATACAAGATGAGGGATTTCTCTGCCCGGCCTAAGCGTGTGCGTGGCAGCCAGACTGAGAACGTGTCTGGGCTGCGGACGGGAAGCACTGAGCACCGTGTCTGAGGCCTACCAGGAGACCTCCGATAGCCAGCACACCGTGTCTTAAATCTTTACCCTGGTGTCATCTCCCCTCATGTTCCCACATGCAGCCCGGCCCAAACACAGAGGGCCAGGAAGCAGCTAGCAGGTTGTGGATGGAAACATGCGCTCTATGCTTCGTTGGCATCAGTGGTTTTCTTCAACAGTGGCTCATTTTATTATATATTTATAGGTTTTAACACCATTTTTTCCACCCAAAACAATACATTTTATTGGAAGAAATGTCTTTGAACCTTCATGTTCTGTTTGTGCTTCTGGGACACCAGGCCCTCAACATAGTTTTTCATTTTATCACCTTGTTCTGTCTTGACTTTGCAAGTTTCTTTTTGCTTTCCTTTTTATTAGGAATTGATGGTAACGTGATTTTGACATGACAGCAATCAAAATCAGAATTATGCTAAACCTTTGCTGTTACCTATGCTTGCTTGTTTTTGGTTGTTTCCTCATCAGAAAAGCCCAGAGCTACAAAATATGGTTGGAAAAACCAAATGGGGGGTTTCTCACTTGAAGTGTGATTGACAGACAGCCCACTCCTGCTCAGTGATTGGCCAGCTAGTTCACATTTTAAAGCTGTAAACAAGAGCAACACTATGAATATCTTCCATGGTGTTATCTCCAATTTTGAACAGTATAGCCTCTCTCTCTTCCCTGTGATTGACGTTTTTTTTAATCCCACCTTCATGTGCCGTTTGGAACGACTATAAATGGTTTTGATTTCTGCCACGATCAGATAACTTGCTGTACCAAGTACATCTTGAGACCTTTATGTAGTCAAATTTAGCCCAAATGTGAGTAACTTCACTATGTAAAGTAGCATACAGTTATTTGTCTGTGAGTTTCTGGCAAACAAAGGGATGTATTTGTTTATGCAAAGCCCAAAATAATATTACAAACATGACATATTTGGTATTTTAGTTGGTGTAATAACAATTCCGCATGGTCATTTTCTTATTTTATCACCTTCAAATGTGCAGCCTTAGTTTGTGGCTGCAATTTATGCACTTATTGGATTTTAATAGCGTTAACATTTCATTGTGGTAGATTTTGCAATTATATTTTCAGTGTAATTACACACTGGAGAAGTGAAGCCACTGTCAACAAAGCATGAGCCTTATCCAAATATTTATCCAAACTGTACTGAAAATGTCACTGAACTGAAGAGTTTCTGAAAGTCCCAATGCAACCACAGCGAAGCATGTAAAAGCTGCAGGATGACCTCTCAGGCAAAAGCACGAGGTGGCATCCTCTGTCCGGAAGGTGATGACAGAATTCTGGGATGTGTTCATCAGTGTCTGTGTTTTCACTGCTGGCTTTCCCTGCACCTTGCAGCCTCTGTCTGTGCTCAGCCTGCTCCCTGAGCGCTGCACAGCTGTGGGTGTCGATGGTGACAGGTCAGCTAATTAGAGCAGCGCTGTGTCTGTCTGAGGCTGCTGCAGGGAGCTGCTGGGCACATGAGTCTGAGCGTACTCACCCAAGCCTCTGGGCTTTGTGGAGGCACTCATGCATACATGTCCACACATACACTAATGCATGCAGAAGTGTGTCTATACACACATGCATGGACTTTGCATCAAGTACAGTGGCCATAAAGCAACATTTTCTGTAGCTTTTCGAGATTTTCTTAAGGTGGATTCGCTGGTTTGATTGGAAACATTCATAATAATTCTCCAGGTTAAAGTTAGCACATAGCATATATAACAATGTGATCTAGAAAGTTGTGAAATTTTCATTATTTGAACTTTTACTATGGAATACTGAGGGCATTTTTCTAAAGCTAAATAAATTTTCACCAAAAAAAATTATTTAAAGATGGCATAGTCACAAAAATACACACAAAACGACAACTTTAATTATAACTGTGTAAATTACAAAGCTCATATTCTCACAATTGCTGACTTTATAATGAAGTTATATGTGTCATGGTCAATGACTCCCCATTTTGACCTTCAGGGATGCAGCCACAATCACAACCACCGCGCACCCTTCAATCTCTCGGAGCTCATCTGACCCTCCCTGAGCTACGAACCTTCGTCATAACCTGACACCTCCCCGTGTCACACAGTTTGACCTTTTTCCCCAAGCAATGACCATACTGTAGAAGCAGATGGAAGCAAGAACACACTGACGCATACAAACAGAGTTCTTTAAGTAGTGACACACTCCAGAAGCATGCATGTGGATATCTCTTGGAGGAGGGAAGAAGGCATATACACACATTACCCTTTACTGTATCGTTGAATATAAACTATCAAGCTGTGCAGTGTTAAACGGATTCCACATGCCTAGATTAAGATTTCAGAGTACGTACTAGCAGATCTGTGCAAGCTCTATTTGGTGTGAACTATCGCTTTAATATTGTCAGATATGCCATTGAACATGGTCCATTTGACAGTGGCGTATCTATATTGCTGCAGTATCCAGCTTGTTCTGAGTTGCTGCCAAGGGAGGTCTTAGAGGTGAGCTTCCTTTCTCTCGAATAAATTGCTTATTTTTCCTCCTCCTTCCTCCATGAAGTGGACCTTTTGCCCCGGTCGGCCCTTCGGTGGCTCCGGAGTCATCTACTTTTATTGCAGTTAATGCTCCAAGGTACAAAACAGCAGCGATGCACAGGGAGCTTCTAGCCCTGGCACCCAATGCAAGTGCCAATCAATTTTTAATCACACTTAAATCAATAGTAGCAACTTATTTTTTTTAAACAAGAAAAAGCAAAGATGGAAAAATGGAACGCAAATATAGGAACTGAGGCATTGTCTGTAATTGAATTTGGCCAACGAATATCTGCATACCCCAGATACCAGATCGGCATAAACTGGTGGTCGTATAGCAAACAACCCAAAACGCATTTAACGGCCACCCTAGGTGAAATATTTAAATATTCATTTGCACATTTTCCTTTGATATATGCAGCAGCAATAAAGTGAGATTAAAAGGCCTATTTGAGAGGTTGTTTTTTTTTCATTTGTGTTTAATGGATTGGAGACATTTTTATGGCCTGCACTTTGTCCCTGTTGTAATAATAGCAATGCCGCCTATTTTTTTATTCACCGGTTCATAAAATCATGTTTGAATGCTTAATAGAGCAAAGCCTGAATGGATGGAAACCCCGATAGTTGTGTTAATATAACATGCATGTGTGAATACACACCTTGCTTTAGGATAAACCCTCATCTCAACGGCATCTGTGCGTGTGCTTTCCACTTTCAATCCCGACTCCCCAAGAGTGTCGCTGCTCCTTACAAAAGGTGTGCTGTGCTGATATACGACGTAATCGACCGCTTGTCTTGCATGCAAATATGTAAATGACAAGTCCGCATCTAAGTGGCTGATTGTGGGGAGGGGGAAAAAAAACACACTGCAATAAATGAGTGGCATATGGTTCCAGTCATCTCTTTGTTGGCAATTCCAATACACAAGGCAATATATATAGGTGGAACTGCAGAGGCAGCAGAAACCTTAACTGGAGCCTTATGCTGCCTCCCCTGTAATGACAAAATGAAGTTTTGAGTTTGGGAGTTTTGCTCTGCTGCTTTTTTTCTTTTTTTTCATTGACAGGAACAAAAGAAAGGTTGCTCTGTAAATAATGATAATCTGTGTTTAACGTGCTGTACCACGCTCCTCAGCCTGCAACTTCAAATTAATGGGATTCTTATTTTGTTTGTCTACTAAAGTGTACTAAGCTCCATTATTACTGTACCTCGACTGTAACCTTGTGAGGCTGCGGCCCACTGAGTGCCAAGATGTAAAAGCTGTCCGATGAGTCTCAACGATATGCAAAGCTCCACTCTTAATAATTCATGTCTGAGTTTACAAATGGCACTGTTGCGCAGAGACGAATCAGTGGAGTCGTTGAAATGCTGTTTGGAGGAGATGAAAGTTTAATTCCTGTCCTAGATTACTCCTCCTCATATCTAAGCAGGCCCATTATTTTGCCTCCACCAATGTTTTCCCACCCGCTGTAATGGGAAATGAAGGCAGACGTAGGCTGCAGTGGTGGGACACGATGGGTTATGTACTCACCGCGGATCCTCCCTGATAGGTGACAGCTGGGGCGGCTATTTGCATCGCTGTTTGAGGAGAGCGTCCTGTTAGGCCACAAGCTGCTGGAGGGAAAACAGGGACAGTACTGTAAATGTAGCACGGCAGAATGAGTGTGTGTGTACTGTATTTAATGTAGGAGAGGAGACAGAAGGAAAAGAAGGAGTCCTGTTGAGGCACAGAATTGTAAGACATTGACACTGACACTGAAAAAATGACACCTTCTTCAGCTATAAATCACAAGAAGTGACCAACTGCTTACTGTTACTTTTGTTACACATATGATAAAAAGATACTTGAGACTCTTATTAATTTATAAGGCAATTGCACCTTCATCTTTAATTTCAAATTTCAGTTTTTTTTTGTTGGCAGCCTCAAGTTTGGCAGGTTTTATTTATTTATATACACCTTCTATTTATTTCATCAGCTACAGCTATGTATTAATAAGCTTAATGAGGCATTGAGAACTACAGTTGACTGTTTAATGTTTCCAGGTGAGTGCTGATTAAAGAGAACTTTATCAAACAGGTCCGAAATATGCACATCCCAGGCATCGTATTGTTATCCCACAGCCCAATTTGGCTGCTTTCATTCTAACACAACAACTACGAGTCTGTAAGATGAAGACCCTCAAGTGACGGATGTAACAAAGAGCAAGCTGAGTTTTGGAAGTTGGATAGACGAAAGATTTTTTTTAAGAATTTTGACACTTGAGAGAATTTTTGAAATTGACCTAGCAATTAACTGATTAATCTGAAATGCAATCTGTTTTTTTCAGCCAACTTTAGGGGCAGCCCTACTCCCCAGTATACTAGATAAACTGTTTTTACAGTACCAAAGAGCTCTGTTGGGCATTACACACATCATCCAAACCTTGAAGAGATTTCAGTGTGCCTGTGCGTGGGCTCCTGTGGATCAGTATGCTGCCGTTGCGAGTGAGGAAGCGTTGTCAAAGGCTCTGAAAAGCTCTTTGATAAACGCTGAGGGCCACCACCCCAACTCTCTCTATCTCTCTCCTGGTTCCTCTCTCTCTTTCTGAACTTGCAGACTTTCGAGAACTGAATCAGACGTGATCAAAGGTTTATTTGAATTGTTTCTTTGCCTCGAGGTCTGGGGTCAAAACATTTATAGTGATACCTGTGTTGCTGATAAGAGAGGGTAAGGTGAGAGTCTCAGCACTCCAGCCCCCATAACTGACCATTTTTCTTCCAATACTCTGCGATACTGGATCTTTGGATACATAATCTCACAACCACTTCAAATAAGTGTTAAAGTGAAACTTTAAAGCAAGTCCAAGGCATCACTTCACACATAGAAGTGCAAATGCCACTCGGCTGCACAGCCACGTACACACTCACACGGGGCTGTCTATTTTGGGGAAATCATTTAAATCGGAGGGTTTAATATCACAGGATTCTGAAAGCAATTTATTCATCTGGTATATATCATAAGTGATAATCCATTAACACATGGGTGTATTCTTAGCCAGGTTTCATACTTGATAATGTCATTCCAGTCTGGGCCAGCTGACAGCAGGTCCATCAACTGATTACATTAGACTGAATAGGACAGGTTTGATATAATTCACCTAGATGCAGATAAATAAATTGATGTATAATGATTCATAGTACATTGAGAGTTTTCAATATTATGTTTACACATGTTAGATGTATGAAATACCGACACAGTAAAACAGCACAACTGCAGTACGCTGAATTTGTCTTAACACATTCTGAGACAGAAAACAAAGTGTTCACACTGCAGCTGCTGAATAAATGCAAAACAAGCTCATCTACAGAAAAGTGTTACCGCTAAATAATGTGTTGTTATAGATTTAAAAACAAACATATTCCCACCAAGACACAACACGCTGCGTTCTATTCTATTCAGCAAAGAAATTCCTCCTATTCTGTTCCTTGTTTTATCTCACTGCCTATGTTTTGCATTGTATTTTTCCTCAACAAGAGGTGTAAGGGGTCACAATTTAAAATGTAGAACAGTAACAGCTACTATCGCAGATTCAAGATGAGCTCTTCTGCTTGCTGCCTTAAATGGAACTCATTGTGATTACAACATGGGTAGTTGTGTGCACAAAGTGTTTGGCCTTCAAATTGTGAGACTGGCCTTAAATTGTAACATGACAAGCATCAAAAGAATCTTTCCATACCCCATTTAAAGCCCCCTGCTGCGTTCAAATTGGTTTCATGGAGGGCTGCCATTCTTTTCTTTTCTTTGCATTCAAAGGATAAACTGGTTTGAGATGCATACATTTAGAGCAGGGCAAATGCGTGGCAAAGTGGTTACCCTTGGAGATAAGGTCCCTTCAAACCTTTAAAAATTACTCTACTTCTATACTGTGTCTACTTAGGTGGTAGTCAACTACCAGCTTTGAACCAGGGCGAAGCTAACAGCTGAGATTTACTGCTAATGGTCAGTAATATTCCAGCTTTAGTTCCCCGCTTTAAATGGGCCATCACTGTGGGCTGCACATTATTTTCACAGCAAGAGATCAATGAACAAAAGGTTCCCAAGCTGTTATTACTCCGCCAAGGAACGCAGCAAATTTATGTGACGATCAGCGTACGTTTGTCTGTATGTCTGTTTGTATGTCTGTGTGCAACATTACTCAAAAATGGAATAAAGGACTTGGATGAAATTTTCAGGGAAGGGCAGAAATGACACAAGGACCACCTCATTAGATTTTGGTGGTGATGCGGCTCATAGTCTGGATCCAAAAATTTGTTAAAGATTGTATCATTGCACAGTGGCGGCATGACGTCACTGTAACTATGACAACAAGTGAATGCTACGTCAGCTGTCTGCTGACGATCACATGGTTGCCACTCTACTACAAATCCACCACTGCAGGCTTATCAGGACTTATCCAACAGAAATTATACAACGACTGAGTAGTCTTGGAGGAGTGCTGCGTTCTCCGAGTGCTTTTCTTGTGTTTTTAAGTTTTTTTAGGGCATCTTAGAAGCTGCGTCATGAAAGTAACAAGGAAAGCATTAATTACATTTTGTTGTTGGGTAATCAGGAGTGTAGAAATTCTAATATATTTATATATAAAGTTAAATAAATATATAATATTTTTCACACTGTTGGATAATTATTTTGTGCTTCATTCCCGTCTCATAATGTGCAAAGAAGCTGTATATCAACAGCAAACAAGCTGTTTGATTTGTATTCTACCGTATTTTATTTTAATTACTTACTGGCATTATAAAAAGTCAGTTTACCAAGGAAGCTAACAAGAAGCACATTCTCTATTATTTTATCTGCCTGAGGGTTTCAACACAGCAGCGTGCCCATTCTGTGGGAGCAGCCCTGCATTACCAGACACTTGCCACTGGATCATTTGGAAGTCTTACATATGGACACTTCAAGAGCAGTTGTTAAAGGGAGGAGAGAGTGTTGTTCACTCACCTCCCCCATCTTAGATAATCCCAGATGGTCTTGGGAGTCAAACTGGCAACCTTGCAGCCACAAACCCTTCTCACAAGCCTTCAGGCCACAGCTGCCTTCCTTGCTGATTGGTAATTTCTTCCTGTGGAAAACTGGATGCTTCAAAACATAAAGAGCACTCCAGATGTTTGAAGTGTCACAACATAACGATGCAGGTGGTAGACTGACAGCGAGGTAGATTTTGCTCCTCACCGCTGCCAAAAACTATCACACCAAAAAAGGAGGCACTTTTTTCATTTGGTTATTTAGTTGTTTAAAAAAAAATCACAAGAAGAACTTGTGTTTCTGCACATATCCACTTTATTTTCTCATACACTTTCAATTTTTATGCTTTTAATGGCCTGCCACAGTTGTCATAGAGACCACATATTTTACAGCCTTCATGTCATCATATGATTTTGCAAATCTTTCACAAAGCTGTAACTGAAAATGACCTCTGAAAAGGCTGATAAACTGCTCAAATACATGAAGTACCGCAGCACTTTCAAAGCCATGGCTCACTTCTCACCTCGTCCTTTTCTCAACATTTGTCACGACTCAACCCGTATTGTATGTTCATTGAGCACTGTGCACTTAAAGGTTCTCTGTGCAGCGTTTAGAACCACTGGCAAGAACACAAGCATTTCATAGGAAAAAATACGCACATTGATCCATAACTTCCAGAAAGGTTGTGCACACATGATGGCAAAATATACCTCTAGCCCACAATAACAGTGTTGATGTCAGCTCAGGTAACAAAAGCTTCACTTCACTTGTCTCTCCTTTGCTTTGCTTGTGTCTGTTCCATTCCATATATGTCTGTTTCCACAGTCCGCTGAACTGGATCAGAGCCATGAATGGACTGGATCGTGTTGTGGATTAAATGGAGTGACCCTGTAGACAGACCACAACTGCTCATGAGTGGACTGGAGGTTATCGGTGTGTGGAAAGAGATACCCCAAGACCGGACTGGAACAGACACAAACAGAGAAAAGGGGTAACGGAGCGCCTCAAAAACAGCACCAGAGACTCTGACACGGAACTGAGATAAAATAAGAGCACATAAATTAGGTAGAAGATATAAATAAAATGCTTCTTAAAACATCTTTGGATTTTTGCAGTGCAGTGTGGGAGGCTCCACTCAGTCTCTTTATAAATGCGATAAGGGCTAACAGTTTCAAAGGGTGGGGCTCACTTGCACTAGCAGAGAATCTAGGATTACAAGACACACAGAGAACTTCGTTATCTGCTAAAGACGCCATTTCTCTGCTGTGTACATAACAGATAGTTGTCTGCTGTATTTATATATTTAAAATCTTCCATATTACCCTTTTAATGTTACAGCAAATTAGTGCACTCATGACTGAATCAACACATCAGGTTGTTCCATGTCAAATGTGGCCATTATCAGTGTCAGACAGATAGCCGGGGGGAATAAAAGACATTTATCTCGCCTCTATGCAAGTCTCTCATAATTAACCAAAGGCTCAGACACACTATCACGTCTCCATCTATCTCTCCGCAAAACATTAAGCCCTCTGGACCAGAAATTACTACCAAATTAATCCACTTAAATTGGCAAATTTACATTTAGTGTCGTGTGGGAATTTGGGTAATGAACACAAACAACTTGCTAATTGATCACCACTTTTTGTTTGCTCAAGAAAATATCGAGTCACACACTTGTGTATCTCATTTGCTTCACACGCTTATTGTGATCGTAGTGGCAAAGCCCTGACGAGGTTCTCATTCTTTACTTGCTGTGAAGCTGTCCTCCTCACCTCCTTTTTTATAAAGTTTTATCTCACATAATGAAGTGGTCCTTGAGCCGCTAACTAAGACGTTACATTGTTTTCAAGGAGGTCTGATGACTGCTGATGGATGGCAAATATCTAATAATGCACTTGACACAATGATCAAAGATAAACGATTGTGCTGTGTGCCGGTGTTGAGACTATAATTGGACCACTAGTACAGAACTCTCTTTCATCATAGAGGGATCAATAATCCTGTGGAGGAAACTCAAGAAATTATCCTGGAGATCAGCCTGTAAGGTTCAGTGCCGACGATGCCACAGGCGAACGCCGGAGAAACACCGGAGCCTTGAATTTAATGAAAAGATTTCACTCAGACCACAAATATTCCTGCATTTTAGCATATAACGAGCCCTTGAAAGACAGTGTGCCCTCGGTGTGCTAGAGGAATACACAGCTTTGTCTAGACATGTTAAAATTTTATGCTTCAAAATAAAATTCATGCTCTGTTCTGGGAATAAATATTCTTCTTGTTTGAGCAAAAGAGACGAGGAAAAGGAGGAGAAACCACAGATTGTTTGAGAGTGTTTAAAGAATAACTGCCAAGCCATATAAATTTTATGATTTTGTTTTCATTAATATCCGCGAGGAAACATTAAATTTAGGGTTTGACTGTGAAATGTAAACTTTGGAGAACTTGTGGGACTCTGGGCAGCTCACTGTTTAGGTTATATTATCAGCCATATGTCGCTATGTTGTGTTGTGTGGGGGTTATTTCTTTTTATTAGTGTCTGCAGTCATGTTTAAACTGCTCCACCGGTCAGTTTCACAAAGTCAGATTACAGTAAATCCACAGCCTAAGCTATATTTATGATCCTGGTCACATGACAGTTTCCTTAAACATGTTTGTCAAACATGCAGCCTGCGGCCCAAAACCAGCAAAGACTAAAAATTACAGAGAAGACATTCTCTAAATTTGTAAAACAATAAATTTAAAATAATTTCTAGACCATAAGTTGTTTGATCATAAAGTAAAATACTAGACTGCTCATTGTTCTTTTGTCATTTTGTCTCTCATTTTTTGTAATATTTTGTCTTGTTTTTGGTCTTTCTCTGTCTTTCTTTGGTTGTTTCTCTCATGTTTTTTTTGTTGTTTTGTGTTACCTTTTTGTCTCACTTGTGTTTTTTATCTTATTTTTGTCAGGTTGTGTTTTGCTTTATTTGTTGTTTTGAGCATCATTTTTGTCATTTTTTGTTTTGTTTTTGTCTTACTTGTGTTATTACCTCCGCCAAGGAGGTTATGTGACACCCGACGTCTGTCTGTCTGTCTGTCTGTCTGTCTGTCTGTCTGTCTGTCTGTCTGTTAGCAAGATAACTCAAAAACGCCTGGGCAGATTTACATGAAATTTTGAGGAGATGTAGACTATGGTAAGAGGAAGAGCTGATTTAATTTTGGTGGCAATCCGGAAAGGATCCTGGATTCTGGATCACTTTGAATTTTTTAGTATGTGTTAGTATGTGGTCCAAAATATGACAAAAACATCATAGGTTAGTATGTCGTCCAACACATTGGAACAAGGTGTCCAGATAGCTCAACTGGTTAAGAAGGCGATTTGTAAACAGAATTGTGTCAGAGATGCAGGTTCAATTCCAGCTCATGATCCTTTACTGCATGGGTTTCCTGTTTTCTCTCTATCCTTGGCGGAAGTCTGCACTCTGAGTGCTTTACTAGTCTACTTCCTTTTTTCCTTGCTTTTGTCATTTTTGGTCTGGTTTTTGTCATTTGTTCATTTTTTGTCCTTTTGTAACTTTTTTTGTCAGTTTTTTGTCTTTTATTGTTTTATTTCGTCTCATCTGTCTTATTTTTTGTCATTTTGTGTCTCATTTTTAAAATATTTTATCTTGTTTTTCTTGTATTTTTCCATTCTGACTTCTGTCGTTTTGATCATGAGGTAAATACTATATCATTCACTTCCAGATACCTGTGACTGAATGTTTGGTGCCTTTGCAGATAAACTGTGCTCTCTAAGTTGTAACGTGTAAATGATAAACTGAGGCATAGTGTTGTTGAAATTGAACTTATTTTTCTTAAGACATTTCAAGTTGTTTGCAATGTTTTGTAAAAAGACAATTCCTTAAATGTGAACATTTTTGGACTAAAACAAAGGAAACATTTGGAGTTGTGTTTATTCATAGGTTATGCTGTGATTTTACTGGTCCGGCCCACTTGAGATCAAACTGGGCTGAATGGGGCCTCTAAACTAGATTGACTTTGACACCCCTGTTTTAGAGGCACCTTACTTAAGTTTGTGCTCCAAGGACACATCCATCCGATCCATCTATTGTCTATACAGGGTTGTGTGGGGTTGGAGTCTAACCCAACTGACAGAGTGAAGGTAGAGGACACCCTGGACAGGTCGCCAGTCTATCACAGGACTACATATACAGACAAACAAACACACTTGCATTCATACCTACAGACAATATAGAGTTACTAATTAACCTCAGCATGTTTTTGGCCTGTGGGAAGAAGCCAGAATACCTGGAGAAAACCCACATCTGCACAGGGAGAACATGCAAACACCATGGAGAAAGATCCCAGGACCAGGCTGCGGCACAAACCATCTTCTAGCTGCAAGGCGAAAGCGCTAACCACCAATCCACTGGGCAGCCCTCCAGAGACCGGTAGTCTCATATTGTACATACCTGTTCGTCTTTGTTTCTGATGAAAGTTCTTGTCAAAACACCCGAGCACCCTTGATATATGAATTTTGGTGATTGATAACAGGTGAATTGGCTCTACGGTTGAGTTTTCCGCCCACTTTTTCACAGCAGAAATACTTCTCCGATAAAATCCCGCAAAGACCAAGTTGTTGAAGGAAGTAATTTCATTGGCTCAGGTGGAGGAAATTGATATAGTCACACTGTATGTGGATTCTAATCGAACAAAGTGGACATGACAAAACTGAAATTACAAAAACGGGGAGATTGATGGCATGAAAAGAAATGAAACGATCCTTTAATAGGCTTGAGGAGCTTGTTTCTGACACAAACACCAAAAAGTCTGTTAGTCATTTAAAATCATTTATTCAATATCTTATCAGTATTAAATATCCTGCCCTTGAAGGTTGTGCTTTATTTTGTGTTAATTTAAAAAGCAATTTTTCATGTCGTCATCACAACTTAAGCTTTGGTTGGAATCATTAAAACGTCAAAAATATCTACCAGAGCTTGTTTTGGGGGGAAAATATTATGTCGCAAATCTGTTTTGCAAAAGAGAGATTGAAATGGACTCAAGTAATCTTGTCTTCAACCTAAGGTGAAATGCTGACGATGATGCATGACTTGACAGTTTCCTCATCCCTCAAATCTATTGTTTTAAATCGACTGTGCTTTCACACGATTCAATTATACAGTCGGTATTGCAGGGCTGGCTTTCTACTGCAAAAATATTTGACGATATGAGAACCTTGTGTGACCCATTTATTTTGATTTGGGAATACAATTGTATCTCATCCCTAATGTCTGTCGTGGGCAGGGTTCATAAATCACTCTGCCAGCTGTGTACAAATGCATGATAGGTGCCGTAAATTCAGTAGTATCAAAGGAGAGAAATTAACATAGATTATGTCATGTATTCATCAGTGATATGTTCAAAATGAAGCAGCTACACAGACTGTGCCTCATGTGCCGCCCCCTTTTTTTTTTTTTTAAATTTCCACCATGGCAGGAGTTGAGCGCTCCTTTACACAGTAATGCTTTCTAATCAGTATAAATTCCTCAGAAGATCTTTGAAGTTATTTTTTTCTCTCCAAAGAGTCACACACCGTGTCACTCGGTACATGTTTTATGCAAAACAGCCGAGAATAAGGGCATGAGCTTTAACACTGACGATAGATCAAACCTCTCAGTGTTACCAATACACTGCCTACTATTTTCTTGCTCTGTTGTCTTTCCTTCCCATGAAAGAGAATTATAAAAAAGACCTCCACGACTGCAAGAGCGCAAGAGAAAGTGAGTGCAGGGAAGAAAGTGAGAGGCTGCGGAGAGATAGTGTTTATTGCTTGTGGGAGGTGAATGATGGCGCAGCATAAAAACCCGACCAAACCGAGCAGATGGAGCCTATGTGACAGTAAAACCCCAAACGTCCGCTGAAGGTTTCTACCGGTGACTTATGAACGCTATCTGTCAAAACAAAGGCAAGAGTTAGCAGGATGATATGCTAATGAAGCAGCGTTGCTCTGGTGACAAATTATGTTCAAAAAGTAAATTGTTTCTCATAAGAGCCCTCAGTGTGAGCAAGGACAGCAGTGAGTGAGAGATTATTGGTCCGGGAGGAGACAAGTGGTTAGTGAAGTTCACGGTGAAACGGAAACAATAAATTCCGGCTTTTTGAGGGAGGAGGTGCTCCAACAAAACTGGACGGGACGGATATAAAACAAATGAATGAAAAATGAACGGTGGTAAAAGTGCTGTTAAATCTTCTGAAAATTAGCAACAAGATGATTTCCTCACACATTGCCGCAGTACTTTTACATCCAGGCTTCGATGGAACAACTTATTTCAGTACTGAGACAGTGGTGGAAGTAAAGAAGTAACTAAGTAATTGAGTGTTTACATTTTATGCTAAGTTATGAACATTACCCTGACAATCGTATTCAAAGTAATGAATGCATATAAAAGTTATGAAACAAAGAAACTTGTAGAAAAGAATCTATAATGATATTTAGAATCCAGATAAACAAAACAGGCAGTAAGTTTCTTTTCTGTCATCAGGGCTGACAATAAAACTAGTTATTACCAAACTTAAAACACGTAGACACTCTTATCATGGCAAACACATCAGGTTTTGGCAATGAGTGACATTTTAAGGTTTTTGGGTTATTGTATTCTTTTGCATGCTGATTTATGTCGCTCATTAATTTATGAAATATTATTTTTGGAATATTAGATTAGATAAATTTATCATGAAATCTATTATTTTATTCTCTTTACTATTTCATATGTATATTTAAATGTGTAACATTTGAGTAACTAATTTACTACCTACTTGGCACAGAGTAACTTTGGTTCCTACTAGCCGTTGTTGACGGTGGGACAGGTTTAAGTGCTGGAGAGACGCGTGCTGCAGAAGTTAAGGTAAAGTGTAAACTATCTGGTATTGATTAAAAAAAGATTATTTTAAGAGAACCTATAATCTGTTTTGTCACAGAGTCTAGCTAGAGATACACTCACAGAAATCAGGGTTACAATACTGTTTCTTATTTGTCTCGATTGCATTTTTCTAAACATATAACTAAATTACTTTTTGCTTTTTTGTTTTTATTATAATGTGGTAAACTAGTGGTTACTGTTTTCCAATTTGGAGCCATGAAAAAACTACTTTTCTCTCCCAATACTGATGTATGCATCAGAATACAACAATTACATATTAATAAATAAAACTTTAACAGGTGAAACTAATTCAAATCAAATCATATTTGCTGTCTTTGCAGACATATAGAGATGAACAGTGAGAAAAAAATGTTTCACCAGCTCTGTGGTGCAGCTTAAACAAGAAATAAAAAGAAAGTAGATATTATAACTTAACAGCAACTTTAAGTAGCGCAGATACTTAATAAATACTAATATACTGAAACTTTAATAAGACATATAAACAATATTATTAAACAAGACAGAAATTACGCAGAAGACATAGAATTTTTTTTGAAAATCTATGGGAATAAGATAAACAAATAGTGTAAACACAGTGCGCAATCCAGAAAAAAGTATTATCCAGTAACAATATAAAGTATCTGCTGCTCCGCTGCATGCTGCCATGTTAAATCACACTATCAAACATATTTTGTTAATAATACCTTTGATAATATTTGTACTTGAATTCATTCCTTCCTTGACTTGTATTACTTTTCAGTCTCTTTTAGTTTGAAATCATAGGACGATAGGCAAGCAACTGCTTTACAAAACCGCAAGAGAAGTTGACAAAGTAGGTTACACCTTTAGGAAAACACGTTTAAAGTAAAACTAAAGTTTAGAGGGAAAAAAAAAAACTGAGGTAGCAGTGAACAGAGGGGGCATTGTGTCTGCAGCCAAAGCCTATGAAGGTAAGAAAAGGGCAAAGCGGCAGGAGGTTTTATGACTGAGTTATTGTCAATGTTTACATGCCAGGTGTCAATGGTGTCACAGATTGCCATCCCAGTGTTCTCAGCAAGGCTTCGGCTTGGTAAACAGACTTCAAAGGAGACGGCTCTGTGCTGAAACAGAGACACATATGCATGCATGCACGAGCTCACAAGCGCGCGCGCACACACACACACACACACACACACACACACACACACACGGTATGCAACAAAGCGCACATTCTCTCACATATAAGAATTGTGCTGCACTGCATCCAACCATAAGACCAGTGTCAACATTAGGCATCCTGCTGGCTTGGATACAGAAAAATCACATAGACGTTGCACAGTTCTGCAGAAAGAGTCACTTGAAATGTCATGTTGTGCTGAAGTACAGTGCAGGAATGACAGGGTGGATGATTTGCTGTGTGCATGTGTGCCTCTCTAAGGGTACATGTGAGTGTTTTTGTGTGTGCTGCGTGTGATGCTATGTGTGTATGTGCAAGGCAAATATGCGAGCTTGTGTACACAGCGCACAGTATTTGTTTATGAGGTTTACCCAACTGGATTGTAGGGATTGTGTACAGTGCTGCATGCACTATTTAATGAGGATGAACTTTTCAAATAATCCATTATTAGCAAGAGTGGATCATAAACAGGAAAAAAAAGAGATGAGGATAAGTTTTATTATTTTCCTCTTGCCTCAAACTGCCTTCTTCTTTAAATTTAGATTCTATTTTATTATTGTTTACACTGAGAAGTTGCTTTCCTAAATAGGTAAAAGAGCAAATAGTACAACATTTCATAGCATTGCAACAGTTTTTAAATTATTAATAAGCTCAAATGACTTTGAATTCCGTGCTGTCTTAGTACACTATAGGCCAATTGGTGCTCCAGTAGTGTGCAATCTTTTATGAATGATGACGCCGATAGCTGCTGGTGAGATATTGTCCACATCATAAAGGATCTGATCATATATTCACAGCAATTGTGGGGACAAAGCCGAAGAATTTGGTGAAGCTGTAAAAGCTTGATGTTTTAGGGGGTTTGAAGGTTTGCAAATCAAAAAAAAAAGGAAGAAAAGGAAAGAAAGAGGGGGGAAAAAAACATCTCTCATCTCTTATGCAGCCAGAGTGGATGTGCCTTGAGATATGCGTTTTGCTGAGCCACTGTGGAGTGTTTGATTTCAAACCAATTTTTAGCTGATCATTATATTTTATTAAAAGCATCTCAGTTCATTATATGAAAGCCCTCTCCAGTGTTGGGGAAGGAGGGGAAAAAGAGCCTTGTATCAAAAGCCACACACGGAACTGGGGAGAGTAAGCATTTAACAGGAATCGGAGTTTACACATTTATGAACCAAACAAATAAATGTTACCACAAGAGCTGCTGTAGCTGTCAGACTAAATGTATTATCGCTGTGATATTACCCAGTCAGAGTTTTACTCTTTCTCTTCAGATATTACACTCTATTCTACTCCTGCTTAGATAGTTCTTCAGTTCGTGGCTCCTTTCAATGAAAACTGAACTTGGAATTTATTTATTTACATCTTGAATTATGTTCTTTGTTTTGAGAGAAAGACTTCAAAACGCGGATTGCCTTCTCGCCGTAAAGCCTATCAGAATTCAACTTGCACCTTCCCAATGTGTCCCACAAGGCCATGCATTGGGAGGGGGACACTGTTATCCACACGTCTTTAATATTTAATCATGGCAACACAGCAGCAAATCACATCAGAGGCAATGCATGTTAGATCACATTGTCTGATCCAATAGCATGCTCCTGTCTTGCTATCAATTACAACTTTGGCACCCAACTAATTTGTTTGAGGGCTGGATTGGTAATTTGATTCTGGGCTCACTCACTTGATTTCCCTTACCCATTAATTTCATTTGCACTTGCCCATCAGCGGCACCAGCACATGTTGAGTCACCCACGTCCCAGAGCTCATCTTAGCCCAGTCTTATTAATACCACCAGTTGTGGCAAGTGCCAGCCTGACACTCACGCAGCATGCAGCCGCCGCTCTCATTCCAAGCCATCACCGCCTGCATCTCTCCTTCAGTGGCTTGGAACCTCTTAACCTGTCCACTCTTCACCTCACCAGCCGGCTCGCGTTCGTGGCTCTGCTGAATGTGAATTTGAAGCCTGTGCCACCCTTTTTCTTTGCAGCACCTGCCAAATAACGCCAGCTTAAAATCACGTTTCATTCTGGGCAACGAATTCCAATTAAAGTGCTGCCTTCTTAAGAAAAAAAAATCGACTATTTTTAGACTCAGTTGGGCATGTAGAGCTACATTTAAAGTAAAGAATAACCAACTGTGTGATTTTAGGGTTAAGTAAAGAGGTTTTAATCTGTTTATGAAAGCAGGATGATCAAGGAGACGACAGGGAGATAATGTCATTATTGTAATGAGTCTGTTTGAGACATCAAGATAAATTATAGGCGACATATTTGTGTTATAATTTATATTTTGGGAAAACAGTGTAACCAATTAACCTTTCATGACACTGCCATCGGTGTAATCCGATACTGCCTTTAGCTTTCTGTATGGTGCGAAAATGAATTAACTATAGTTGGGAAAAGGCACTGTTTTGATAGCTTAATCAAGAATGAAACACACAAATGAGGAAAGCCTTAAAAAATGAATGGTATTTTAGGGTAATATTCCCTGAACAGTTAAACTCACACAAATCCCATTTGTATTGATAATCCCACTGAAAAGCATAATGTGCGAGAGACTTGTGTTATTGAAATTTTAACGAGGATAAATGGCGGCGACACAGTGGCACCCTCTGGGGAATCTTCCACTCGTTCAACGCTGGTGTTACAAGGATGTCGTCTGTTGTAATGTGTAAATGAACTGGGCTGTAATTTGAGCCCTTCTCTATATTTCATATCTCATAACATGTCTTTGAGTGAGCATAATTTCTTTTCCATATGGCTGCTTAGTGCTGAAGAGTGAATAATAAAGGAAACCCAAACAATTATGCGGCTTTAGTCACACATTGCCGGCCTTGGTAATGTCACTTGTCTGTGAGGGGAAGTGTTCTGTCTTAGTTAGAAGCTCTGTCACCTCAGGCCTTTGGATATCTGAGGAAATTGTTTCTATATGGCCCTCGCGGTTTCTATTCTTTTTTTATTTCTTTTGACACCATGCAGATGCAGTCTCTTGGTCTCCAGGTCCCACGAGGTAAGACAGTCATGAGAAAATATTGCGAGCACACATCTGTCGACAAGAGGCAGGCAGCACAGAAACACACAACCTGCAGTCTTGTTTTCTATGTGTCACATATAGCAGCATGTAAAACAGAAATAAAGAAAAAAACAGCACTTTGCAAGCTCTTCTTCCCCCCGTTTTCACTGCCGTGGCCGAACAGGATTGTGTGCAATGCCGTTGCCAATTCCCTAACTACCCGCCCCTCCCGGTAAATTATCAGGCCCTCTTTCATAAATAAGAATGAACGAAAACACATTTGTGGTGTATAATAAGATGCAGTAATTAATGTCATCGATTCACATCTGTAAGGATACTGACTGGGAGAAATGTGATTACTTTTATCGCATTTCAAAACTTGGAGTTAGTTTCAGAGGCCTGTAACTCAGTTAGCGTATGACTGTGGAGAGAGCGAGAAGGCTGCTCTTGCTCTGTGATTGATGAATGCACACCGGGCAGGCTATTAAAAAAGCTGCAGCGTATTCCATAGACAATGGCAATAAACATATTCAGGGTGCTGAATTCAAAATGACTTATTTAGGGAAAGAAAATGCAATTTTTGCACCAACCATAACCATAAACCTTGGATTAATGGGGAATGCCGTATGCACATTTAAATGCGTTACTTCACAAACAAACACACAGGTACAAGTGCACCTGTTTGTATTTGCTCCTTTGTATACTAAAAGTTACCCGTTGCGATTATAATCAATAAGACCTCAAGATAATGCGAATAATCATGTTTATCAGGCACATTTTAATAAGATAGTCTGACATTTTGGGAAACAAATTCATTTGATTTATTTGCAAAGATGAGATAAAGTTGGTCAGCTGGTTAGCTTAGCTTAGCATAAAGAATGGAAAGAGGGTGCTTTCTAGTGGTGCCTACCAACACTTCTAGAGCTCACCATTTATCTCATACAGCTAACTAAAATTCATCTGTTCAAGACTATTTATTCTTTCTGTGTCTTTTATGTATGTTTTGTTTTTTTATCTCTATGTATGTGTTTTTTTAAAATCTTTTTGTGTGGTTATATCTGTTTTGTTGTATTTGTTTTTTTCTGTAAAGTGACCGTGTGTGTCAAGAAAGGCACTTACAAATAAAATGTATTATTATAGAACTGCATTCAACCCACAACTAAATAATGAAAGTAAAACCATACTTTCCTTATTTAGCTGTCAGTTTAAAAGTAATGCAATTCTATAACTAGAAAAGCACTCAGAGAGTGCAGACCTCTGCCAAGGATAGAGAGGAAAACAGCAAACCCATGCAGTAAAGGATCATGAGCTGGAATCAAACCTCTGTCTCTGACACAGTTCTGTTTATAAATCAAGTTCTTAACCAGCTGAGCTATTTGGACACCTTGCTCCACTTTGCTGGATGACATACTAACCTATGATGTTTTTGTCATATTTTGGACCACATACTAAATAAAATGTACTAATAATAAAAAAAATTCAAAGTGATCCAGAATCCAGGATCCTTTCTGGATTGCCACCAAAATTAAATCAGCTCTTCCTCTTACCATAGTCTACATCCCCTCAAAATTTCATGTGAATCTCCCCAGGCGTTTTTGAGTTACCTTAACAAAGACAGACAGACGGACAGACGGACACACAAATGCCGGGTGTCACATAACCTCCTTGGCGGAGGTAATAACAAAAGACAAAATGAACATAATCCAAAAAAATGTATTATTATTGTTATTATTAGTAACTACAGTTAGCCGGGATGGTTAGCTTAGCTTAGCATAAAATGTGGAAACGGCCAAGAGGCTTTCTGTTTTGACACTTTTCCCAAAGAGGAGTCCAGAAAGACTCTTTTGCTTTTGCTTCCACACTTTATGCTAAGCTAAGCTAGGCTAACCATCCCAGTTAACTGTAGTCTCACTTAACCAGATCATTCTCTAATGGTGACACAGCACTGTGTAGAATGGTCTGACTGCATCCCATCATCCTTTAACAACACAGGGGAGAAATAAAGGTCTGGTGTAGTTCTTTAAACCAATCACAATTGTACTGGGTGGGGCTAAAACGATGCCATTTCTCAAAAACGTGAGCTAATTCACTGAAAGAACCAAACAGGCCTCACTCTAAACTCTCATCAAAACTTGCCACTTTCAGCATATAGGTCGCTGCTCAGAGGTTGCTGCTGTCCTTTCCTGTTGTAAAGGAAAAGGTAGCATGCAGATAGCAGAAGGGGAGGAGAAAGTTGCATGAAATTTGCAGTCAATAGCACGTTTATACCTGCAATCTACTCTCTAGTGAGTCACATTAAGCTAGCTGCAACCTAATATTTACATACAAACATGCAAGAAAGTGAAATCACAGTTCATTAGAAAGCAAAAGTCTCTTTGCAGTTTACAGTTAACACCAAAATATCTGTTCCAGTCTCCCAGAGACTTTGAAATCATCTGGCAGCCATTGCAGACTCGCACCTATCTGTAAAAATGTTCAGATTAAACCGGTGCTGAGCAGAGGATGATATAATAGCCTCTTATTCACGAAGAAATATCTTTGCGTAGATCGAGCAGAGCAGGTGATTAGCAGTAATGTAGATGCAAAATGGGGGAGCTGCCGGGTGGCGGGAGAAAGAGAGAGAGAGAGAAATCCACATTGTTACAAATGGATAATTTATAAATGTGCCGTTCATGGTGATATCTCCAGAGATGACAGAGTACATACGTCTGCAAATTGTAGTAGATGAGAGTTTAATAGCAAAGTAATGAGTGTTTTGGCTCCACGTATAATATGCAGCTCAAACAGTCAGAAATCTTCAATAAACATCTCATCTAAAGTTCTGTGTGCGGTTGGTGTTGTCCTGCGGTCGTATGACTTCACCAAACACAGAGATGCACCTACTGTACACACGCACATATGTGGCTGGAGGTGTGCATGCATGTGCACTGATAGTGGGTACAGGTGCTCTATTATTCAAAGTATCTCCTTGGGCTTTAGAGCTCTGACAGAGAAGCAGACAAGGCTTCTCTCCACACACTCCCCCTCCCTGCAACACCCCTCCCCACCGCAAAAATATTACCAGAGCCTCCCTGGGGAGAAGCAGAGGGGAAACGTGATCTGGAAGAGAGGGGCGAATCCACCACAACAACAGCTGTTTCCAAATCACAACAACCTGGGGAAGGGTTGTGGGTTATATTTTATGGGTGGAGAGGGACCACGGATGTTCATTTATTTATCTCCACAGTCAGCATCGAGGTGTGTGTGCATGTGTGGGTTTGTGATGCGATACCTCATAGCGCATTTCTTGCTTTTACAGGAATATGCCTAAGGTCACTCGTCACTCTGCAGAGAGCCGAGACCCGTGCCACGGAGAGTCATGTGCGCAAATGATGAATATGTAAAAATAATCAATTTCATGCGACAAAATATTATAATGAATGTATGGAACGTAGAAAATCTTATTGAGTTGGTCAGACGCCATTTACTTTCCTCTTCTCTCGCTTTCATGGATGCCACTTCTCCACGGGTACAATTATGTTGAGAGCAATTTCATATTTCAAGTATGCAAATATCGATGCGGTGTGGCCACAAACAGTCCATATAAAGAAAATATGTAGGCTGCGGCACCGTAATCCGTCTGAAGTGTCGTGCTATCTTATTATTTAAAGTCTAAATTAACTTGCATGTGCATTTGAACACATTCATGCTCGCACGCACACACACAGAGTGAAATTAGTCTAATGGTTCTCAGCGCACCTAACTCCAAACACAAATGCCTCTGGTGGGGTAAACTGTGGGGCATGTACTGCAGCCGAATACAAACATAACCATTAGCAGGTGGAGCGGGCCAATACATGCCAATGACCTTGCACATGTGTTGGTATCTGTGCTCTCCTTTGCTACATGCGGTTATTAATTTGATTATCTCCTTCTCCACATGTAGAACAGTGGCTCATCTGCTATTAGAGGGGTCCAAACCGGGTGTTGTGCCACTAAATCACCAGGAATAAGTGATCAGAACCAGGCTGGACTGAGATGTCAGTGAGGGGAGACACTTGCCGCCTAAATATTGTGTTCATGTGCAACTACATCCTTTGCTGCAAATCTAACGCTGTTTATTTCTAATAGTTTTGTTCACCTCAGTGCAATGATTTGTAGTCCACATCCACTATGCAGTTTATCCCCTTATTTCTCAAGCTAAGCAGTTTCATCACTGTTTATACCGCTGCAACATTTGGCGCCGATTTTGGCTGTCATTCAATGGTATGTTCAGTATTTGTTGCCCGCTCCATCTGTTTTTTAGGTAACACTTTGTAGTGCAGCCCATGATTTACAGTGCATTTACAGTGTGTGCAATGCATCCCTAAATCTATTAAATAAAGGCTTGTATAGTGGATGTATCTGCAGATGTACCACTGCCAGAGTAAATTCTCAAACTTATCAACTCACGAGCCTCTCTGTTAGCTCACTTGTTGTCCCTAAAATATCCATTGAGGTTCTTCAGATGTCACTGGTTAGTTATCTATTAACAATGGCTTCTGCATCTGTGCACCAACTTATGCACACATGAATCTATTCCTACCACATAAGGTAAATGCCAGTCTGCACAGATGGTTGCACTGCTCCTCACATTCAATGAAGAAAAAAAAGAACCTACTGGGCTCCCATGGATGTTTCTGAAAGGCTGCTTGTCACTTTTGCACTTTTTATAGGATATAGAAGCTAATTACAGTTTGGACTGTAGCACTGTGTCAGTGATTATTCCTGAGGTGTGCCGAGCGCGGTGGGTGGACACAGCACAGGATTTGTGGTGAATTTAGAACTTCCTACTGTGTTTTGGCACCGGAGCCACAAATCCAAGTATCTCCAAAGTCCGACAGCAACTACTTCCCTTACAACTCTTTACATCACGAATATAAACATTTATTTTGTTTTCTTGGCACATGTGTGGCCGGTATACTTGGAGTGCGTACAGTCCACATGGTTTTAAGTATGTAAAGGGGTCTGCACAAACCCTTGCAGATATTTTCAGATGAAGAAGTGTATTAACAATTCATTCTGAAAGCATGAACTGACCTTGAAGCAGGGATATCCCAAGATGATTTCAAGGATCAAGATCAATTACATCAGTTTAACACAGTGTACATAATACACTGAGATGCCCTATTTAACACTTTGCAGCTCTAGCTAGAGGACATTAACATGTCTATTGTCCCAAATTCGTAACACAACCACTTTCATTCAGACTGCAGCCAAGATAACATATCCATTGCCCCATTGCCGGCTTGTGCCGTTCAGTACGCACCTCTGAACATTTTGCAAGCACTGGTTTCTCGTGGGACCGGTTGGAGTGGGACCTAATTATTACATAGCTGTTATTATTATATATCTGTTCTAGGTGTAATACACAAATTAACAATCTACACTTATTTTAGCATCAGCTGGAAAGCAAAAACACGCAGACGTTTTATATAAAATTTAATTGTAAATAAATTCACGCGTCACGGGGTTGAGTGTCACAGATGTCACTGTCATGGTGCCTGTTGCTATTTAAACTCCCACAATCCTCTCTGCTCGGGTTATTACAGTCTTAAACATTAGGAAGCTTCACATGGTGGTGCAACTATGCACTACAGCGAATGTACATAACATGTTTTGGCATGCCTGTGGAAAGATAGAGGGTTTGCTGTCTTTTAAAGTTTGTGGAGTAGATGCAGAATTGCAGTTTTTTTTCTTTATGCATTGCAGAGGTAGGTAAACATATGCAGTCAGTTGATTTTAATAACTTGAATATACTTAAAGTATGTATTATCTGGGGGAAATGGTTTTGGATTAGGACTCATTGTTGGCAGACACTAAATACTAAGTGACTCAGATTGGATCAGGCAAATAAACTTGATCGGGACATCGTGACTTTTCAGAGAAGCTGATAAATAATCTCTGTGACCTGAATGTTGAGTAGTACAATCTTTATGTCAGGATTTTGTGTGTTTAGCATTGTATTTTGGGCTGCACTTAGATGCCTGTATGGATTTACATCAAATGGAAGGTAAAAGGGAGTCACCTTCTAAACACTTATGCGTGCTGTGATCAGGTTTTTACCAACTATGGGGATTAGAATTAGATTTGTATGCTATGTTGATTAGCTGATAATTATTGTTTTAAGATTTGTAATGATTAAAGTTCTTGCCAAATGGTTCATGTTTAATTTTTAATTTTCTTCTGCGAGATTCACTCGAAAGGGTTGTTTGGGAGCTCTCTGAGATGAGACGACGTGGTTCTGACTTGGGCATTGTTGTCTTGCAAGCCGCATTTAAGTCGTAGGCAAACATCCAGATGGATAAACTGCGTGCATGTGATGTTAGCTTAGGTTTGATCAGTTCAGTTAAATCAAAGATTTAGTTGCTTTTTCTTTATTACACATTTGTTCCCTCGTTGAACACGTCTCAGGTCTCATTATCAGGGTTTCCCATCAGGCAAAGCAGACCTGGAATCTTTGCAACGTGGACATGCAACATTTTGGAAACACTTTCAACTACAACAAGTGTACAGCTCACTAGTCTAGCTCACTAGAGAGAGTTTACAGATGTCACGGCATCTCTGTAGTTAATGCTTTAAATCTTTGTTAAAGTCACTGGTTGAAGTCTCCAGAGTTTCCACAACATCCTGCCATCATAGATTACTGATGTAAAATGTACTGCATATGAAGAGGTCTATTTTTCCCCTTTCCTGTTCTGAATCACAACTTTTTAACCCCACTGATGGGTGCTGACTTTGATTTCAACCATCTGATATGGTGACAGATCAGGATAATGACAGTTTCCAACATTTGGAGACTGTCGTTTGTTGCTATTCCTGCTATATTTGAAGATGTTTTCTGGATGAGAGATCTGAGAACTGTGGTGCACAACAACTTTTCACCAGGGGGATTCTCTGCCGTTCTTCCTCTCTGATGCGGGCCTTCTCGCTCTTATTACCTTTTTTGTCGTCCCTTTTTTTTTCCTCCCTGTGTTTTTGTTTCGCTACACCATCTGTCTGTCTTGCGCTTGTTAAATCCGTTTGCCCATTCACGGCGCCCTCTGCCTCGACTTCACCCCTGGCACTTTCCATTTACTCTCCAAAACGACAGAATGATATGCAAGTCTGAGTCAATCTACCCCGAGTTCTTGGATGTTTGTCAAACAATACTAGAACAACAGCATGATTTGTTCTCAACCCAAATCTCAACGGTCTATACCCTCTTGGCATTGTTAAGGGAAGGCAGCAAAGGCAGAGACTGACATGGAGAAAATATCCTATCAATCTACAGGATATTAGCTGCGAGGCACCAGTTCATACTGCCAATGATGTAACCCTCTGTGCCAGTATGAGCAAGTGCCACAATAAATTACTTCACATCATCCAATGCTTTTATCAGATGATAGCGCTCTGTGTGGGTTGTGTGATTTCGAGCTTAAGATTTTGTTGTTGTGGCAGTGGTAGCGTGGTGATTAAGAGTGTGTGAGGGGGAGAGGGAATCAGAAAACAAAACTGAGTACAACACTGTAATTGTACAGGGTTTATAATTTATGCAAAGGATAACGTTTGAATCCCAAAAGCCTGGAGACCCCAGCCAATACTCCCCCAACACGTCTTATTGTTGAAATGATACACTTATTCATCTGACATCCTTTTTAAGCCCAATTGGCTGCGTTTAGTCTTTTTTTTTTTTTTTTTACTTGGCTAGAATCATGTGTTGTTCATTTGTAAAGGGTCATTTTTGCTCACAAGGGGAAAATGCTCTTGTTAAATTATGAATGTGGCTCCCAAACACACACACACACACACACGAAACAAAATGCTGTTTGTATTTACTTTATCAGTTTAGTGGCTGTATTTGTTCAGACTTTAACACGTCTCAAACACTAGTTTGTTTTGCAAATATTTACTGTGAATTCCACTTACTTTTCCACCATAAATTCAAGCTCTTTCCTCATTACAGAAATCACCTTTTTAGATTTTTTTTTTTTTACCTTCCTACCTGTACCTCCAGGCTTGTATTAATGAAATAACAGCAGTTTCATTGCAACCAAGCTGACTTGGCGAAGGATAAGAGGAACGCGTGGGTGGTGGGCACCTTGGCGTACCTGTGCACCCCTGAACTAGGTGGGCCAGTGGGTGACCGTGCCAGACTGCAGACCTGTTGGCAAAGGCATCCTCACTTCAGGTTTCTGTGCTCATGTGAAATTCTTCAGCAGTATCACAAGAAAACAAAACAGAGGATGACATTCTCTTTGGTTACAAAGAGGGAAAAAATATGTATAGATGATAAATCTTAACTCGATGAGAGGGAGTGAGAGGCACGGAGAGGTGGAAGTGTTGGAGGGACTACAGTATCCGGTTGCTGACTAGGACCAGCCACTGTCTCGCTGCCAACATGTAGAAACAAGCATTTGCCAAAGAGATGTGAATACCAGGCAGCACATCTATCTTTGTCCCCCAACATAAATCTGCAATGCAATCCTCCAGCAACATTTAACAATAAAACTCTTGCTAAACTATCCATTTACCGGCTACTAATTTTCCGTCGTCATGGCCCATTAACCTTAAATTTATCACTAATCTCATATTACAAGCAGACAGCTACGCAAACAGATGCTACACTAAATAACTTGATTGTTTACCAGCAATTACTGATTTGTTTACTTGTAACGTAAATGAGACAGTGACAAGTAGATGCTTGTGTTAAGGAGGAGACGAGACATTATTCTGAATCCGTGGTAGAAAAAGAAAGATTTAATTATTTAGCGTTGTCTTATTAAAATTACAGGGCCTATTTAGGTCAGTAATGATAATCACTTATTTGCATATACAGGGGCTGCAGACAATTAGGAAACAAGGATGAAATATAATGCAATCCCATCTACAGAAATAGCCCTGCAGTGGTTACAGAGGTGGTAAACAGGAAGATGGGATCATTCTTTAACTGCTCATCTCTTTCTGTGAGGTCTTTAAATTTAGGGCAACCCTTCAATTTCTTTCATTTGATTGTTAGTTTAATATTTATTTCTTAATTCTTAAAAAGTTCTTGATATTTCCAATTTGTGCCTACACTGGCACCAGAACGTTTACAGCCATTTTCCCTCTGGAGTCTTAATGTCTAAATGTGTATTTTGAGTTTTGTGTTGAAGTGGATGTAAACAATGCACTTAATTATTCTCTCAAATATGACTCTGTCGGCTACATAACACTCATTGACTCATTTTGTGTTTAAGCTCAGCCCACTGTCACCATGCAATGTGTTTTGCAGAGAAAAAAAAGTCTACTAACTCACAATGCACGTGTTTAATCATGACAGTAGCAGAAATAAAATCAGAACAGAATATATTTAACACATTTAAACCCAAATGCAAAGTAATACTAAACACAAACTGGCAGTAAAAGTATTTTAAAGGACCAATGTGATGGATTTAGGTGGATGTATTTGTAAAAGAATTTCCTATAGTAGTCAAAATTATGTTTCTGTACATGTAATATGTCTTATTTCAGTGTGAGAGACAGGGCTAATTAACTCATTTGGATATTTCTCTGAGGAAACAGATGACAATTGGACTAGACATAGTTATTTTGTTTGCTTCGAATGAGACCTTTCATATCTACACAGGGAGCAGATCCCCTTTCCCACAGCCTGCTGTGCTGCATTGGCATGTTTCTACTGTAGCCCAGAAGAGAAAAACCAAACACTGGCTCCTGAGAGGGTCCCTTTTGTTTTTATGTTGAAGTGACGGCCACTGTACTTTCTCCTACACAGACGGAGAGGAGAGGTTGAGGGATTGGTGTCCACGAGGCTGTAATTTGCAGTTTGACTGCTAGGTGCCACTAAATCCTGCACACTGGTCCTTTAACCAAACTGAAGCGGTGAGTCAGTCCAACGTGCAAGTGACAGACAGAATAAGCCATGATCGGTAATAATAGCCACAGGTTAATGAGCTAATAGTATAGAGCTAGTCATATAAATAAAGCTGATCTGAAATTATGGGACTTATGAGACTGAGGATGTGGCTATTTCCTGGAGGCAGTATATTTACCATTGTCAGCTTTATTTGCACAGAAAATGCAAAAATAACAGTGGGAAAAATGAGTTTCTTCAATCACATCATCATCTTTCTGCAAATAGAAGCAGAATTTATTGGACTAGTTAACATCATCCCTTTTGAGGTCATTTTTTTGTTGCATGCTGAACATTCACTCTCCTTAACTATATGGCATATCTCAGATTTTTGCCGCAAAAGATCCATTATGTTCCCCAGCCAGTGTCTTGCTCTATCTGTTTGCTGTTTGATGGGTAGTCGATAGTGTACAGTGGGTTATTGGAGCTTTTTCCACCAAAAACAGCTGTCTGCTGCAGCTGGAAACTATGAGAACAGCGAGAGCGAATCAAAACAGTAAATTTGAGAGCCGGAAAGCCAAACAGTGAGCTGTAGCTCACCATAAAGCCACGTAAAGACGCGGGAAGCTGTAAATTTAGGTGATAATTGCATGCATTTCCTGCAAAAAATTCATACGCACCATTCATCCTGCAACATGCTTTTGCCAGGCATATTTAGTATTTCTGTATGCAAACCACATTTCAACTATACGGAAAAATTCAAAAGACTAATTACTGCATTATTCTGTGTAGCATTGCTCAATGAGTAGCTAACCACTACTATCTGCAGGTTTGATAATATGATGACAAACTTTACATAATGCGGGTGTGGACATTAAATAATTACTTTTAGGCTCATACTTTTCATGTGAGGATAAGATGTTAATATTTAACAAAAACTACTACTGGGTCATTTTGACATACACACATGAAAAACTTTTCATGTGACCTGTTTTTCTTTTGTTTGTTTGTTTGTTTTTGTTTTTAAATTTTGGTTAAATTATTTCAAGCCACAGATGGAAAGCAATTTACAGGACCAAGGAGGAATTCATGCAGCTCTCTGCAGTGACTCTTTTGCAATAAAAATACCAAGCATTATTATGACAACTGTCAACGGTGTTATAAATACAAAAGACAGTTTAATTTTGCCTAATTATGTTAAAATATGCAACAAATCTGAAATGGAAAGCGTGTTGGCATGTTTGACATGCTTTCACTGGGTTAAAAGCTGATTTATTCTACTGGTGCTTTCTCTTAATTTGTGGACAGGCAGAAAAATAAAAAGCTGAGTCAGGATTTCAAGCCTTTTGAAACAGAAAAATGGAAAATATAAAAGGACAAATACATAAGAGATGGTTAGTTTTATCACCTTCAGTCTAACATTTATAAAAAGACATGTAGCTCGAACAATAGAAAGCAGATTAGTGCTCCATTTAACTAGGATTTGTAGCTCGATTAACAATGATGTATAATAAAGGTAACATATGAGCAAACACATGGTTATAAAAAATAAAACACTGGCTGAAGAGATGAAAAGAAATCAAAGCATACATTAAACCTCCAATTTGTTTTCTGCTTGCTGCTGTTTCATCTCGAGCAACACCATGTTTACTGACCTGGCAACATGTCATGTTGTGTCAAGTCCTCAGTCCTAAGAAGACTCGCTGAACAGAAAGGTCAGAAAAGCATGCTCATAAAGGGATGTGGACAGCTTTTAGCCTGTGGCATTGCTTTAATCAAAGCCAAATGCGGTTGCAGTCAGAAAACACTTCTGATTTACTCAAGCAACAGTGAACACTGGCTCTGAGTAAGACCTGTAGGATTTGAGGCAGCGAGGGCATTGACTAAGAAATCCTAACATTTCCTCAGAGGTATGAGGTGCGCATGTGTGTGCCTGTTTGTGTGTGTGTGTGTGTGTGTGTGTGTTTGTACAGGCTGTCCTTGTGGCGAGTCTGCGCCCTGGGCTGTTTTTTCCCCGACTTTGTCAGAAACATGTTGCATGAAGCAATACACCTGCAAGTCATGGTGTTAAGTCATTGGTGCTGTGCACTTCACAGTCCTTGGGCCAGTCCATGGTTAACCAGATTTATTCCTTATCTCACAGAGAACAGCTTCATAACAAAAAATAACCTCCAATAAATTACAAGATGCATTTCAGAACCTCTCACTTTATTCAAAACTACTGCAAAAACAACCCGACATGTCTTGTCTACAACTACTATTATTATTTTTTTCTCGCCTAATTACGCAGACGAGGGCAATTTTCTCGAACTCCGACTAGAACTGCAGCACTGCTCCTATGGCAACAAACACATCGAGTAAGATTGTACGTTTTGAGGGATAGCATTGTGGTGTGTGTGTGTGTGTGAGCAGCAAGCGGCCCATTTGTGAACAGCTCTTCCATCACGATGAGAGACAGCCCACACGGCTTCAAATTGCTGATGAGCTTATTTTTAGTCGAGGGGCTGCCCCGGTGTCTGGTTTACATGTGGGACTGACAGAAAATGTAGAGCAGATTTCCCAGTTAATACTTGTATAGCAAGCCTTCCTGCTCCGTAATTAACCAATTAACAAGCAACATGCCCCACCAACACCATACCTGATTCAGTTTGCAATCAGGAATGCTCGTCTGCAAAGTTTTAATTGTGCCCGAGGCAATAACTTACTGTTTGTAATCACATTCTCTCTCTCCCTATATTGCACCATGGTGCGTTTGGGAGGAAAAAACTTACTGGCGCAAGCTAATTCGGCAAACCTCCATGTTGGAGGTGAGCACAGTGCACATTACCAGCAGTGCTTAGGGTTTTGCTGAACAACAGAATGAGAGTTAATATGCTTCCCAAATTATTTACACATTGTGCATTTATAGCCTCAGATGAGGGGTGAGAGGCAAGCAGGGGAGCTTTCATTCAACATGTCCCCCTTACGGCAAGGTTGTGTTGAGACCACAGAATGCAGACACACGCAAAGAAGAAACTCCCTGCCTCCATATTTCAAAATGAGATATTAGGTTAATAGTTGTTTTTTTGTGAGACAGCATCACAGGCTTCGACTCAGGAGCCCGCACACGGTGCCTCTATGGTTGAGGCAAACCCTGTGCCAGAGCCAATCATCATTCGGGAGGCAGACATGGTGCAGGACTAAATGAATCACTAAGCTGTCATGTGTCTGTTTCACATTCTGACTGTTGGAAAGAAAATTATAGGTGACTTAATGTTCCTTTTTTCTCTGCTTTCTGGTGCGCTGCCAGGCCATACACTGAGCTAAAAGGCAGAAATATGGTCTGTCAGATGGAAGCTGCCACTAATTGTTCAGCTCAAATCCCTCCATTTTCTTTAAGGAGACCACAGCCACCCACCGCTTTTAAAAATACATGGTTCGATGCTATTGGCTACAATAGACTTCAAGCAATTACAAGAGTCATGCATTCTAATATGATAGACAGAGGAGAGACTGGGATTAGCTTTGCACTCTTGATGCTACATACACACACCCTAACTGCAAAACACAAACAATCTAGGGCAGCTATTCCAAATCCAATTGTTGTGAACATGAAGCCAGCTAGTTTCAGGCAGTGGGGTGAGTTTGGCCCACACATACCAATTAGGCCCGTTTCCAAAGCAATACTGCACAATGCTGCCCAGAGGACTGCAGCAGAACAAGACTTTGATTTCCCTCAATGTGATAGTAATTTCATATTCCTCTGAAAAGCAACATGGCTACTGAGGCTTGAGTCTCGAGATGAGCAATGAAGAGCAATTCACAAGAAGATGCTCGTCTGGTCATTTACATGCAATTTCTCAGACCAATACGCAAATGTGCCGCCACTGGTTCGGTGCGGTGCGGAGGCATTGGAAGACTCTGGTGTAAACCGAGCAGCCTCTGATGCATCCGAAGACCAGAAGGAGGCCTCTTTTATTCGACCCGTAGCGTTCCCCCAGTAGCTTCGTTAACCGCTCGCGTTTGATCAGTTATTGTCTCTCGCTGCCCCCACCACCACCACCACCACCACCACACGTCTGAGAGTAATGCTTGCGTGCGAGATCAAAAAATGAAGGCCATAACTAAGAATGCAAGCCTGTGGTCTTCACGCCGGCTAAACGCCGTTGAGCCCGAGTCCCACCACGGCGCATCAGACAGATTGAAGAATACAGAGGGAGGAGGCATGTAATGAGAGCCAGGAGAATTACTACACTCTATTTATAGGGAGTGCAGGATTGTTTACCTACTTGTTTTGATGGGTGGTGAACTGCTAATGAGGGGAGGTATCTTTTCTTATGCCATATTAATATCGTTTTGTTGTTGTTGTTGTTGTTTTTTTGCCTTATGTTGGTTTTCACCTCCGAGAGCTTTTATCGTGATGAATCTTTAGGGTCCTCCTCATTCGATTCTGCTCTCTTTTCCTGTCATAAAATACTTTTTGGAGTAGCAGCAGCAGCAGCAAAGATAGTTGGGTGATTTCAATGTAAGACGGTGTGGGAGAGCCCTATTGTTAGAATAAATCTTCACCCGCTCATTTGAATCGCTGGGAGTACTCGGCCATTTGTCACAGGGGAGGAGAGGAAACCAAAGTACTCCAAAGAGAGCAGAGGTGTAACTGTATGGAGGCGGCCATATTAGCAGAGATATTCTTCAGGATTATGTGCCCCTTCAACCCAGGCCAGGAATTTGTCAGCAGAAGTGCAGATATGGCTCTATCAATAATCCATGGCATTGTGTATTTCCCAACTGATGCCATTATATGGCTGGGGGATGACAGCACTCACCAACTCCATCATCTTATCCACGGGGACCAGGATCTCATAAAGCGCTCTCAACATAGACATCTCATATAACGGGTAATAACTCCAGCCAGTTAATACAGGGGAATTATCAGGGAGAGGAGCGATGAACCCAGCAAAAAAAAACAGGGCGGGCCACCACTGTGTTACAGTCGTGGAGCGAGCAGAGGGGGGAAGGTGTAAAAGGAGGGGGAGGGATAAAAAAAAAGAGAGAGAGAGAGTGGTATGAAATAGAGAGGGGCAACGACAGAGCATGTGAGATAAGAGGGGGAGGGCTGGCGAAAGATAAGAGACGGAGGAGGAGGAGAGAGAAAAAGGCGGCAGGAGGGAGCGAGGCTGTCGTGTTAAACAGATGAGCAAAAGTTAGAGAGGAGGAAGAGAAATGAGTAAGGGGGTAAAGAGGAGTAAGAGAGACAAATGAAGTAATGATTTAACACAATGCAGCGTGAATGTAGAGCTTCAGCAAAGCATTTATGTCATTTTTCCCCCGCTAAAAAACTCCCCACGGTTGAAAAATCCTCCCACAGTTTAAAGATCCTTCTTTCACACTGCTGCAGTGAAATAGAATGTACCTTTGCTAAAGACTCAATAATGAAGAGCTTAAACTAGTAATCCTCCTAATCCAAATCAAAGCTGCCTTTAATTGTTTTTATTATAGTATCATTTAGAGACTTTACTGACTCTACCAAAAGCACAGGACTGTGACTCCACAGACTGTAGTTCACATTGAGTATTGGATAGTTTTGTAAAATAAACAAGTCTTGTGCTTGAAATCAGTGACTTTTTAAAGACCTCCTATGGTGAAAATCTTTTTTTTTACCTTGTTAATTTGTCCATCTGCTGTTTTCTACATGCTTTTAGATATATCATGAGCGAAGTAAGCAGGAAATCTTTAAGCTGCAGTGAGTCGATGACGTTCTCAGAAATACAGATTCAGATTTCCGGGGTTTCAGTCTGAGTCGTGGGTGAACTGGTGCGCTCGAGCTGCCATTAGTGGTCAGATCTGCACATCTGAGCCATTTTAGGGCAGGAAAAGATGATTTTTAATGGGAATGATACATCTAGTAGAGTTTTTGGGAGTTAAATCAACAACCAGAGAGGGACTTAAATATTTGGCCATCTGAAATCAAATACACAAAAAACATTGTTGGCTTCCAGCAGATACCATAGAGAAAACAAATTAAGAGAGCACATTGCAGCTTTGTGCGGACATTCATTCGTATTATCTAATTTTATTGATTAAAAAGCTAAATCTGGGCAGCACTACATCTCTCGCTCTTGTAGCAGACATGCAGTATTGAGCATAATTTCAAGGAATCGGGCTTGAAATTCCCTAAGAGTGTGAACCATATTGCGTGATGCCAGTGTGGTGTGCTAATTGTAATTGTCTTGAGGGTGTAAAAATTGAACTTTCATTCCGTGCACACGAGGTAGCCGGGCCTGTTTGCAAATTCTTTGAAGTTCTTTCACTTTGACCATGAAAGATATGCTTTTAAATGTGTTCGGTGACAGCGTTTTGTTTATACACGCGGTTTATGGATTTTAGGGCTTGCAGTGATTGAAGCAGATTCAAAAAAATCATAATAGACTGAAAACACAATCAGGAGGTTTTTAATTTTGTCAGATACATCCTGTCAGCAGCTTTCTGTGTCCTAGGTGGATACTGGGTAAACAAAAGACTTGTGTCTAGAGCGCAGAGTTTTGTAGCAGCTCAAACATAAATGTGGTGTTAATAGGAACTGAACATGGTGGGTGGGATGCTTTTCAGATTAAAGCGTGACGTCTTTGTCGTGTCTCAGCCTCATTCACATCCCTCCATCAGATCCACCATCATTAGCTTAAATGGCAAGAAGGGAATTAAGAATTTGGACATGCAGCATCACCATAATCTTTCAGCCAGTGTTTCTGGGTAGAAAACAGCCAGAGATTTTGGACAAATTCACGCTGTGATGTTTTGCTGTTGTGCGTTTTCATATGCATGCCCTATGTGTAGCGCACACTTACCCGACAGCTTGGACGCTCGTGCCACCCCTTGTCATCTTTGTTCTGTGTCACTGCCCATTAAATCTTAAGCAACCAATAATAAGCATCTGGCTCCAACCCCTTTATCAGGCCTTTTAGTCTTAAATGTGGGTGGGTGCCAGCCACCAGTGCTATTAGCGGGGAGAGGGACAGGAGGGAGAAAATAAATATATAACGATGCCACCCACCAAGCAAAGATATTCAGTGTTTGCATTTCAGGGGACAATAAAGAAGGCCATCTGTTCCTGTCATTCGTGCTTTATTGTTTTCCTCGGCGGGCCACTCACTTTGGAACACCACATCAAGCCCTCCCCACCTCGCATTCTTCGTAGTCCAGACCCCTCCGACATACACGGACTACAGTCAAACTGCGCAATGGCACAAAAACACTCAGATGCATATGTGCCGCTCACTTTTAGCTCCATACAGCTGTAAGACAAGGAACTGGCACAAGAGGCCATTTTGCATTCTGGATCTTAGGTAGGAAAATCATGACAAATTTTTAAAAAATGCTAAGAAGATGCTGAGAGGGGCATGGCTTTGAATAAATTCTCTGTCCTTGTCCCTCGTGTTGGCACCAGTGGTAGTATGGCAAACATTGCCAAATGTTTTCCTTTCATTCAGAGGAGAGGAGAGGAGAGGAGTGAGGGATACAAGCCACACTTTTCTTCTTCTTTTTTTTCCTCCTGGCTTAGAGTTTACCAAGGAGAAAGTCTGCAATATGGGCTTAGGAAATGAATGGCTCTTTGGGGACATTTGTACAGAGCTCCCAGTTTCTCCTCATAGCACGTCTGTGATGACTCAGAACAAGACGACTACACAGGATGAAGGTCTTTTTCTAGTCAGGCTATGAACAACACGTTTATGAAAATGGTAAAAAAAAAAGAAAAAAAAAGACCATTATACATTAAAATTTAAAGATGTAGTTTGACATTTGTGGACATATGCTTATTCCCTTGCTTAGTACAGAATAAATAAAGGTTGATGCAGCGCTTGTGTCTGCGCAGTAAATATCTACCTACAATCAGCAGCTGGTTAGCTTATAGCTTAGCCTAGCATAAAGATTAAAAACAGGAGGGAACCACCAACCCACCGCTGTCAGGTTAATATTTCCTGAGTGGGACCAGTTGCCAGGCAACCACTGGAAATCGTAGGATGTTACTGGTCCCAGCCAGGAAGCTGTAGAGCACATGACCCTTGTAAAATTGTGAACTGTCAGTTTTACACTTGTACAGATTAAACAAGAAAGATACAGCACGTTAATTACAGTGAACTTTGAAGGTCCTGGTCGGAGGATTTTTGCCAGTTTGGACAGATTCACCCTTTCTCTCTTTCTCCATTCTTTATGCAAAGCTATGCAAACCAGCCGTGGGATTTAACGTCATGTTTTGAACACAAACAAGTGTATTCCTTTGACATTTTTGAAACGTTTTTAGGATAATGACATCCTATGTCATTTACTGAAGTAGTAAAGTCAAACTGCGTTGCAGGACAGATGCAGACCAACAAATCCTGCCAATATTTTTCACAAGGCTGAGCAGTAAATGCGTAAATGATCTTTGCGTTCGCCACATCACACCATGCAGATACAATGACAGCACGTTAGTAAATTATGTATTAAACTGGAAACATTAATTCTTAACACTGAATAATGTGCATGTATCACAATTATGAATTAGTTATACCCAGAGATTGATGAAATGTTTGTCATGCTTTTGAGACAATGACATTACACATTTATATTATAAATATATATGATTATAAATATATAATATGTAAATGCCTTCCATGGATATACATAATATCACAGACTCTACAAGAAAGAAAACACTCACGAGCTGTGTTTTCTCACTGGTGATCTGGCTGAATGCAAGATTCGCAGGTGCTTTTCCATCACAGTCAGCAAGGTTAAACTCCAGAGAAATTAAACAAATTGCTCCTCTAATGCAGAGTAAAACAAATGGAGAACTTTAGTGCACATGTGGAACCCTCTTGGGTTCTAATTATGTAAAACTATAGACATCAGAAGACACTGAATTCTTTAATGAGCACTTGAGAGAACAAAGGGAATTTAAGTGCATGTTAATAAGAGAGGCGAGACAACAGGAGGAGGCAAAATGCCACAGAAACAATCACTACACATTACCGCATCTTACCACCACCCAGCAGCTTCTGACAGTTACATAGGGTGCCATAGAATAGTTGAGAGGAATCTATTTCTCACTGTGATTTGTGCCGTTCGGAATGAGCACCCAGCTAACGTACTAATAGGTTCTCCATGGAAACAACATACTATAAATTGAGATGAATTGAGTGTCAGGGAATTGAAATTTTGCTATTAGTGCAGGCGAGGACGAGCCGATTGGAGATTTCTCTGCACAACCTGCAATCAGTGAACTGATGACTTCTGTCTGACCAGTGTGCCGCAAGTAGGCACAAAATTACAGGTTAAGCTCTCTTGTCAGATCTTGGGACTGCCGGTGGCTCCAACAGTGCCAGAGGAACGGTACCATTTGGATTCACTCAATAACAAACAAGGCGTGATGTGCTAGGGAAGCTGTGTTCCACTTCGTCGGTCGGTACGGCGGCCAATTAGCATTAACAAAGACTCCCGTGTGTATAGGCAGGCAGAGCGCCACCCAGATAGCACATTTCTGTTGTGGTGCCAGCATGGATCACACTGTTGGGGGTCTTTTAAACCCCACTGTTGCATTAAATAATGTCTTAAATCAAGACACAGCAGGGCAGGTTCCCACCTTCATGGTATGGATGCTCTCTAGTTACCATAGCACAACTTGCTAGATTACAAAGTATGCAAATTTGGATGCATAAGCCACTGTGGGACTTTAAATTGTGAGAGAATGCATGAAAATTCCTGACATTAAGGAACCCATTGTCAGTTAATTAAGAATAAATGATAAACTAAGAAGTGGTTCTCAAAAAACTCTAAATAAGGATTATAGATAATGATGATGCGGATGATGAATCACATGGATTATATAGTAAATGACGACATTTTTCAGTATTCCAGAACTGTGAATGTGAATATAGAGCACGTTTTAAAAGCTGAAAACAGTTAAAATACTAAAAAACTGCATGGTCCAGTGCTGGCATACACTAAACTGGCACATTTAGCACATCTCTGATGCCGCTTGTCACAATCTCCTTCAAAAGTTAACATCATAATGAAATGTTTTCACCGGGTGTTTCAATTTAAACGCAAAACATGGATGTGAAATGAAAAGAGCAATTTAGCACTTCATGGTCCTGACATGCACATGGATTTTACTGTTTCATGACAATGGCTGTAGTGTGTTGATTGAATGCACTTCCATGTGTGGAAATGTAACTTACCAGCTGACTGGTAGGTCGAACTCGTTGCCGAGATGTTTCCTTTTGCATGGATTGCTCACCCAGTGGGCGTCTCGTCTTCATTCCACTCTCTTGTCATCTTTTGAAATTTCAGTTGAAGCCAGATGCCAACACGAAGACCAGAGACCTGACTATGACAGGAAAGCAGTTCATCTATAAGAAGTGCAAACAAAAACAATTATTGAAAACCATGGCATGGGAAGTGAAAATATCAAGTACATCAGTGTGGAAAGTTCTGAGGGAAAAAAAAAAAAAGAAGCAAGTGGTGGACTCCAAAATAAAACAAAGTGCAGGTTGCCCACGGAAAACAACTGCAGCTGATGATGGAAAAATCCTCCGAGCTGTGAAGAAAAGCCACAAAACAACAGTCATTGACTTCAGTCTAGAGAGTGTGAAAGTATCTCAGGCCAGAGCTTGTAAGAGACTTCAGCAGCAGAATTGCAGAGGCTATACTGCACAATACAAACCTCTGATCAGCAGTAAGAATCAAAGGCTACACTTGCCAAAAGGTACAAAGACAAACAAAAACGGTTGGGGAACAAAGTAGTGTGGGCAAATGGGACCAAAATGGTACTTAACAAGTGATACAAAGACAGAAACGTGGAGAAGTAGATGATCGAAAACATCCCAGTACAAGTAAAACATGGAGGAAGTCTTGTCACGGCCTGGACACATATGGTCACCTTTTCATGGATGATGGAAAGTTAGCAGTAAGAATTTAGAATGTGCAAACAAATTTGGTCTGGCTATGTTCAAATGTGAATGGCTTGACCATCAACCTGCTATAAGACAAGGACCCTAACCCCTTCAGACCTGATGTTTTACTGTTGAGCCAAAAAAATAATAATTACCCAGTTGTTTTTATACTCCTTTCCAATATAGAAATGCAGGGGAAATAAAGACATTTTTGCCATGTCAATGTTTTTTTTTTTTTTTTTTTCAATGTCCATTACAACGGACGAAACGACTGAATGGGCATGAAATGTCATCAAAACTTGACGTGTTTTTAACATGTCTGCATGTGTGTTTATGTCTGTGTGCAGGTCTGAACATGAACAACTTTACAAGTGTATGATTTTGGGCAACATAAATCAAGACATCAGTTTTGACGTCTTTCTCGGTAAAATATCATGAACACACTGTCGTATTTTTTTAACATTTGAGGCTACATAATTGATCATAAAAACAACTGGAACAGACATCCGCTTGTGGACATTTTTCTCGATTCACTCATTTTCAATGAGCGGCTTTGAAGCATTTTCTGTGTGGCACAAAGCACAGGTGGCTGCTGCATTTGTCACAAAAGATGTGTATTTCCCATGCAGTAAGCCTCTTGCATCTGGCGGTCTCTCTCTTATCATCATAATTTGGCATCTGGTCAACCATGTCAAACTGCACGTCAAAAAAAAAGCGGCAATGTTTTACTCAGATACTCCATACCCTTGCATAGTGAGACTAAATAATGTTGGCTAATATCACCCACATTCTGATATTCACACTGACGGACACTGAACTTTGAAAAAATCCTGCACTTTATAGTTATGACATATATTCAGAATAACTTAAAATATCTTTACTTTGAATTGTTAGGATTATACTAAGTGCAAATCGATATGACTGCAATCAACATAAATGAATATTTACGAGGAAAAATACGTGCTCACGCCTCCTCATTTCAAGTTTCAGAGCCTTGCTTGTCTTGTGTGATGTCTGCAGCTCTCTCAGATCGGTCATAATTTCGTAGTGACTGGATAATCAGGAACCAATTAGTAACAAAGCATTATTAAAATGACGTAATCAAATATTTAGTCTAGACTCAAAAATATGTCATGTCCAATCACAGTGGATGCAGGGTCTGAACGGGCTGAGCTTCAAATCTCAACCTTTTTGAGTATTTTGTCTTCTTTCCACACAAACACACACAGACAATGTATTTATATTAAAAAATGATGAGCACTGGCAATTACTCAAATTATTGTATTGATTTACTTGTTAATATTTATTTTGCTTCCTTGTAGGGATTCAAGGCAGCAGAGTGGTGTACATAGGGCAGATCTGAGATACAGTCAATTATTAAAACCTATACCTGACTTTGGCTACACCAGAATCAATACATGGAAGGTTTCTGGCATGTTCTGGGATTTGTAGACAGCCTGGCTGCAACAGAAGGAGCTACTGATGAGATGAGACAAAGATACAACTGTCACTTTATCACTGCATACAAGAATTAAATGCTACTATTTTACAAAATGCATGTTACAGTTACTTTCATATTTGTATGATTACTTCAGGATTACCTTACTAGATAACCCTGCTGTTAAAGTGTCTGCTTAAAAGTTTTATATTTACAAGTTTTCTGCATGAAAATAACCCCTTCCTACCTTTAAATCTCTTAGATGTAACTGCACTGTTGCTTCCTTTAGCATTTGCAGAGCTATGAAGATTCTTTTTCCACCTGCATGCAATGCACCCCACCTTGTGCCCAAACTCAGCTGGGATGAGCTTCAGCCCCACACAATCCTCTACAGGGTAAAATGGGTATAGCTAAAGCAGAAACTAATTCTGAAGAAGAATACAAAAAAAGCTCCTTAGATTTGTTACATAGGTAAAAGTAATCATATCCAAACCACCTTTACTTTAATTTGGACAGCCATATGTTGTATTCTAGTTCAGGATTTTTGTGTACTTTATTTCCAAGTGTTACTAATACATGCACTTCTTTACTCACATTTCTTCTGTCTGCATATCTATAAGCCTCTCTAGCACATAAATGTTTCAAGTAATTGGAGTTAAGGGTGACATACGAGAGCAAAGTGATTCAAAGTCTGTGATCCAAACTCATTGGATTGCAGAACTTGTTCTGCAGACAAGCTGCGAGTCTTTGTTTGGCATGAATAGTGCCAGATCAGTTATGTATTGTACAGAAGCCTGAGCAACATGATGGTACTAACAGACCAAGGATACCACAGAGATGCAAGAAGATTCTGAACCGCAAAATCATGGCAATCCTCAAAAGGCGCATTCAAAAAGGCTTTCTCCCCAAAAGAAAGAGATACAAGTCCTCCTCTGCAATATTCTAACAACATTTCAGTCAGGCTCGCCTGTAAAGTTAAAGGGCATGTGAATTAGCCTGATTTTTTACTCCTCCAAACCCACATTTGGCCACCTGTGTTACATCTGACAACTCCGTCTCCTCATTTACGTAAATTGCAGTTTTATTTACACTCCCAAACCTCAAAAAAACACACTGTGAAGTGCCCTGGCCCTACCTCGCTGATTAATCATTACCACTTCAAAATGCTCTAAGCTTCTTTTTTTTTTTTTTTTTTTACCTCTCTTCCAACAGCAGAATTAATACTGAACAAAGAAAAAAGCAATGCGAGTATTTCATCTTATTCTATTCAAATTTCACAGCACCATCTTTGATTTCTACGGTCCAAAGTAAGGTAAGCCCCAGGGCGGTGATGGACTGTCATCCCTCCCCCGGGGGCAGGAACTGCACTCTTCAGCTCCCTAATGATGTGGCTGTCTTTTGAACGAAGAAGCCCATGCCACAGCCTATCACTTAGCAAGCTTAACTAAGCAGGGGGTGGTGGGATAGACAGAGACAGAGACAAAGACAGAAACAGAGGGAGACAGAGATGGGATGGTGTAGGTTTGGCTTTTGGCAGATGAAAGCTGCCCCCTTCAGAATTTCAAGCAGAAATGAAACAGGTATATAGCAGGATCTCCCTGACAAATAAAGTATTAAACCTCGACTCGCTGCAGCAATGTGGCACCCGGGTCAATTAGTTTGCCATTCAGAGAAAAATGAGTCAAATCAAACAGAAAACTATAAATGACAACAGTGCTCCTCCTGAAAAAGCCCTCAGTCTATCAGGTTCAGCAGCCACGATTCACTGCATTGTGCTCCTTATAAGAATTAGGTAATTGGAGACATGCTGCAATGAAATACATATTGCAAAAATGACAGCTGTTGTTGTGTCAGTGTCACACTGTAAATATGAACATTCTCAATCTGGAGGGCTCGGCATAATCACTGTTTATCCATTATATCCTCCTCTATCCTTCTAAATGGCAGCACACACAGTCAGATTGCCCTCAATCATTCGGTAATTGATGCTGTGGCATTTCACGCTGGTCTTACCCAAAACAGCATTGGTTAACTCTCATCCCCCATCACTGCCACCCTCCCTGTCAAGATCTTCCTCCCTTCTCCAAATATCCTAAGGCTTCTTTCTCTGCAGTGTTAACTTTAGATTGATTTAAGCTCTCCTGGAAGCCAATTTGGTCCGTTTGAACGTTCTTATAATCTCCTGATTTGATTCACCAGGGGACTGTTGTTGGTTGAACAGAGAGCAGGCCATACAGCAGAGAAGTAAAGAATAGCATCACACACACGGTGCAGCAAAGGAAGTACAATCTTGCGATAAAAGAAGAGCCGCCTGAGGGTACGGGGAGTGGCCGCAAGGACTCCCTTTCTTCCTCTGCATTTTTTTTTGAATTATTAAATCACATAAACGCACGAACACCTGGGATAGCCCATGAAGGAAGATGCAGATGAGCGGAGGAGAAAGAGAAGAGGTGGGAGTGGTTGAAGCGCCACCCTAAACATCCTGCTATTCTGAAGAAGATGTGAATATAACAGGATCCTTGTATGGTCTGTGGCAAGGATTAAATGCAGCCCACACTGTCGAAACATGGATCAAGCGCTCTTTTTATCCTTTCTGCCCACTGCTAACTGAACAGTTTTGCTGTGTTCTAAGAAACGAAGGGGTTCCACACAGACCAGAAGGAGCAGATCTTTTGATGCGGGACATGTTTTAAGGGTCATGGATGGTGTCTTGTCATCCCTCCTCCCTTTATTTCCCAGCATATGAGCTTTAAAGGAGGTTAGAAGTGACAAAAGCAAAGCTGCCTGTCCTTTGTCAAAGAATGCCACAAATATGCTGCTGGAGTGTTGTTGTTTTTTTTCTCTTTTCGATTGGCTTTGCATACATGTGCATATGTCCTGTGTATCTGTAGGTTCAGGTAATGTTTGACAGCTGTTCAGTGCAAGGCTTTTTGGCCGTTTCAATGAACAGGAGCTCCGACTGAGCAGCTGCCTGCATCCTCCTCGTGCACGTTCACTTTAAAGACAGGAAAAGGTAGAACCACTTGCCTTTAAAACCTCTTTGAAGCAAAGTCAGAACCCGAAAAATTACGTGTGCCGGGGTGGGGAGGAGGGAAGAAAAGAACGCCGAGGCAGTGGAATCATCTGGTGAACCTGTGGGAGACAGAAGTGTGGGGTGAAAGAGGAGAGAGAGAGCGTTGGGGAGGGAGGAGGGGAGGGAGGGAGGCGGCAGAGGAAGACGCAGATACAGAAAGTGTTTTGGGATGGGAATGCACTTGGGGAGTAGAAAAAGCACACCACCTTTGCATTTAAAAACACTCCAAAACTTTGCAATATAAAAGGGAGGAGTAGGAAGGCAGGACACAAAAGAATATTCACAATGCCTCTGCAAAAAAAAAAAAAAAAAAGAGAACGCTGTTTCTTCTGCTTCCTCGCCTCTCTGCCTGGGTAGAGTCTCTCTACGTTGATCACGATTTACCGTCTGAAGATGCATTGGCAGTTGTTGACAGAGACAGAGTTTGTGATGGTAGTCACAGTTATTCCATAGAGATAGACGAGGGAGGGGCGATGAGGGGGAGTCGACTCCCCTCTCTTGTTTTCTTGCTGACTCTCTTAACTGTGTTTACTCTTTCAACACTGACATCCAAAGGTACGCAGAGCTGATAAAACTTTCCTGCCACTGGAATTTAACACAGTTTTTGTTTTGGTGCATTAACTTGTTATTCATTTGGCATTATATCCAGCCAAATAGCAAACAGGCAAAATGAACAGCTTGCATGGCTAATTCATCAATTTCATCCAGCGTTTCTGACTGACGGTATCAAAAAAAGAGGAGATTTAAACTGCTCCACTTTTCAAGAGGCTACCTTGTCACTCGCTGTTCAACAGAACAATAAAGTCCATCTGTATTTCAGAGAAAAATAGATAACATGGAATAAAAAAAGAATACATCTTCCATCTCCTAAAAAGATCTACAAGACCATTAGACAGACTAATGGTCTTCTGAGATAAATGAGAAGGAACAGCCTGGAAAAAAAAGATTTTAAAAATTAACAGATGGTAAAACAGCTCCTTTTTTACAGCCGCACGGAGACCTACCACTTCAATTTCCATCCCAATATACTCAGAGTCCTATTTTAGGTGAAATTTAAGGGATCCTATTGTACAAGGCCCAACTCCCTCAGGGTCGGTGAGCAATGCGAGGCACTGGTGGCGATGCTGGAGAGGCTGTGATCATGCCCAAGTTTCGTCTGAAGCATCTGAGCCATGATCGCAGGGAAGCTTCAAGTAAAAACTGCAAGAGCAGCGAGTGGAGATGAGAGAGGAGAAAAAACAACTGATTTCCATCAAAACAGATTGTCAAACCAGATGGGGACTATTCGAGAACTGGGGCAGAGTGGATGGGGAGGGAATCTGATTGGGCAAATCTCAACACAAACCAGACAGCAGCATCAGAACAAAATGGATTTTCTAAGCACTCCGCTGCTACGCTGTCATGTAACTCTAAATGGTTCTAAATAATTCTGAATTAAGTTTTTATTCAATGTACTCAGTATTAAAGCACTCAAAAAGCGGATTCTATATGGAACTGTACACACTGTAGAGTGCACAGTTGTGTTTGCGCTTTGTGGAGAAGGTTCAGCTCTGCAGTTGCAATCTCAGGGTCAGCCATGATAGCTGCGTTTAATTTCCTGGACAAAGAAGGTGTCTCTGACCTCTCACCTGTGAGTATGACGTCTCTGCGTTACCAATGATGAGCATGAGCACCGTGTAAGTTAGTGTGGTTTGGTGTGTATTTCATTAATTCCTCCTGAACTCTCAGTGCTCCTGCAATGATTCTGCATGCTCTGACCATTATCATGCTGCCTCTGGCAACACCTGAGCAAAGCTCATCAGCATGCCAGCGTTGATCCCACACAAGGTTTTCCCCAAAGTGGATTGGCTCGCACGTATCCTTTAAACATGTTATCTGAGCCAGCGCACGCTTGAGCCTCCAACAAGAGGCTCTTTCTGTCAGCCGCAGAGCGCACAGAGTAAACACACAAGCTCATTCTCAGGCCAAAGGACAAATGCGCTCCACGTTGTGGGATATCAATGTTCAAACAACCAAAATGTGATTTTGAATCAATTGTGTTAAGAAAAGTAGCACTCTGACTAAACAGACATGAGGAGAGCAGGCAAAATTCTGTACAAAAAGTCATATTTAAACACAAATATATTGGTTTAAGCCATTTTGGAGTGGGGAATGTACCAGACTATTTCTTCCTAAAGTCTCCACTGTTGTCAAGAAACAACTCCCTGACATAAAGTAGCCCAGCAGATAGCCTCCAATAAAATGCCAAATTGCAGTTTTTAGCACCTGATGTTTCGCAAGAAACAGACAAACAAGCTTATTCACTGCTTGCTGTTAATTAGTGAGCTTGCTGGAAAGCAGACTGTTACCTTTGAACAAGGCCGGGTTAGCTGTTTCCCCATGATTCCAGTCTTTATGCTGAACGAAGCAAACTACTTGCTAACTTTGGCCACACATTCACATTATAGACATGAGAGTGCTGTTAATATTCTCATCAAACTCAACAAGAAAGCAAAGTACACTCACTGCCCACTTTATTTCGTACACTTTGCCGTTTTGCCTTCAGAACTGCCTTCATTTTTCATTGCATACTTTCAACAAGGTGTTGGAAACATTCCTCAGAAATGTTGGTCCATACTGACATGAGTGCGTCACATAGTAGTTGCAGATTTGTCAGCTGCACATCCATGATGCAAATCTCCCATTCCACCACATCCTAAAGGTGCTCTGTTGGACTGAGATTTGGTGACTGAGGAGGCCACTGGAGTACAGTGTCATGTTCAAGAAACCAGTTTGACATGATTTGAGCTTTGTGACATGGAGCATTATCCTGCTGAAAGATGATGGGTACACTGTGGTCATAAAGGGATGGAAATGGTTAGCAACAATACGCAGGTAGGCTGTGGAGTTTACTTGATGCTTAATTGGTACTAAGGGGTGCAAAATGTGCCAAGAAAATATCTCCCACGCCATTACATCACCAGCAGTCTGAATTGTTGATACAAGGCAGGATGGATCTATTCTTTCATGTTGTTTACGCCAAATTCTGACCCTATCTTAATGTTGCAGCTGAAATTGAGACTCATCAGACCAGGCGATGTTGTTCCAATCTTCTATTGTCCAGTTTTGGTGAGCCTGTGTGAACTGTAGCCTCAGATTTCTGTTCTTAGCTGACAGAAGCGGCACCCGGTGAGGTCCTCTGCTGCTGGAGCCCATCTTCTTCAAAGTTCGACGTGTTGTGCATTCAGAGATTGTATTAGGCATTCCTTGGTTTTAACCAGTGGTTATTTGAGTTACTGTTGCCGTTCTATCATCTTGAACCAGTCTGCCCATTTTCCTCTGACCTTTCACATCAACAAGGCATTTTTGTTCACACAACTGCCGCTCGCTCCATATTTTCTCTTTTTCAGACGGTTCTCTGTAAACCCTAGAGATGGCTGAGCATGAAAATCCCAGAAGATCAGCGCTTCTGAAATACTCAGACGAACAATCAACCATGTCATTTAAAGTCACTTAAATCCCTTTTCTTTGATAATTTGATGCTCGGTTTGAACTTCAGCAAGTTGTCTAGACTACGCCTTCATGCCTAAATGCATTGAGTTGCAGCCATGTGATTGACTGATTAGCTATTTGCGTTAACAAGCAATTGAACAGGTGCACCTAATAAAATGGCCAGTGAGTGTATATTTCCCAAAATGGCAAACAATTCCATCCATTCATCCATTATTTATGTATCGCTTAACCCTCTGTAGGCGGGCTAGAGCCTATCTCAACTGACTTAAGGTGAAGGCAGGAGACACCTGGACAGGTTGCCAGTCTATCACAGGGCTACACATAGAGAACCAAGCACACTCACATTCACACCTATGGACAGTTTAGAGTCATTACGTAACCTTAACATGTTTTTGGACTGTGGGAGGAAGTCGGAGAATCCAGTGAAAACCCATTGCACAGGGAGAACATGCAAACTCCACACAATCGGGGATCTTCTATGATGCCAACAACTGTGTAATTCCTGCCAAGCAATTCCTTTATATTAATTGCTGATTTACAGTGATTACATATAGTTTATGGATTTGTAGTGAGTGAGTTTGGATGCCCCTATGAATAATATCCTGTTAAGCAGGTGTTCTATCATCAAAATGACCTTCCCTTTCCTGCATATTCCCTCCTTGAGCTCCTCATGTCAAGAGGGAGGAAATGAATATGATTATTGACAGTGAGGCGAATCTCCTTCTCCGCCACATTGGTCTGATCACAGACCAGCTTCCACTTTCCAGCCTACCAACTTCGCTATCTTTTTTCACCCTTAAACACGCCTGTAGCATTCCTCAAGGTCGCCCGCGGTGCCCGAGGCGGTGGAGAAACTCCGATGAACACAGGCTCAATTCAATCTCTCCGCGAAGCCGCTCTACCCGTATGTTTATGATAAGATGAGATTGACATGCTCGGGTTTTTATTTCCTTTTCTGTGGAGACATTGATCTAACCTGCAGCAACATGCAATACGTCAATACTGAATTTTTAAAAGGTGAACGGGCAAAAAATAATGACACAAATTCAGAGTCCGTTGAAAAGATGCGACACTTACCCTCTTGAAATGCATATTTTCCCTATAAAACCTTTTATTGAAAGACACAGGAGCTCCTTAATTCCATCCTATTTTTCTCGCCACTAACAATCCCTGTGAGTATAGTGTAATGTACTGCACTGTGAAAAGGGCACTGTGGGTCAGAAGCTAAAATCTGCCAACAAATGGGTTTCTGCAAAAAAAAAAAAAAAAAAGCACTTGTATATTTAACAAGTTCTAGTCCCAGGACATGGTTAAAATTTCTAACTTTGCAGAAGAATCGCTGTGAAGTTTTCAAGAAATATTTCATAACAGTGTTTAAAATACTGCATATAGCTGTGGCTGTCATTGTGTCCAAAACAATCCCCCAGTAGCAGGTAGAGGCAGTGTATAGTGAACATTGTGAGCTGCTGTCATTGTTAAAAGGCAGCATCATCCAGGACTCCAAGACAACAGCTTATTAAGGAAAGAAATAATGATGCCCAAGTCTGTTCACATGTATGAGGACATCTTGTTTCAGCCCTGCTCCTGGGCACAATATTGGTGTGTTAACGTGAACCGGCAGTCCACTGTTGTCTTTATTTTCTTGTTGGTTGCAGAACAATAATTATGCAAATATGCAGTCCGCTTAGTTTTGTCACCATAACAGTGTTCAAACAGCAAAACAGTGTTCAAACACAGTTCTGACATGAGAGCTGGACAATCTCAAACAATGAACTGGCATCTTTCCACATAAGAACTTCTCACTGTTTGCTTTACTTTATATCTTTGCCACTAATGGGAGCCGGTTCTTCATTCTAATGATGAAAATGCAATGCTTAATTGCTTCTCCCTCTCTCCAAGCATTTTTTTTTAAAATCTACTGTCAGATATTCGGATATTTATGCAGAGTTTGTTTGCAAACCTTTGGTTCAGTCTAAATGATCATAAAAATGTTTTTTATGGTAAGAAATAAAAGCTCCCTGCCTTCCTAGCACCATAAATAAAGCAGTAATGAAAACAATGCTTTTCAGCGAATATTTCACCGTGTTTATGACAAACCGATGTAAAGCCCCGTCGTCTAAAGTATTTACCGTAAAAGTTAAAGTCAACAATTCACATCAAACACAGTGATTGCCAAATTTGATTTTGGCTTTGTAAATGGGAAACAAAGTGGCTGCAAGCGATCCACACAACACCTTTCCAGCATGCACTGGGAAATTCAAGCTTGCACACAGGACAGAGGATAAAGGAAGGGGAGATGGGTGAAAAGGGGTTCAGTAAATCTAATACACTAAACTGAATCCCAACAATCTTTCTCCAGAGTCATTAACTGCACCTTTAACCTATAAAACCAGCTTTGACACCATAGCATAAAGCATGTGAACAAAGGACATGAGACATGTAATAATTGGTTTACTAGGGAAATGTAGTGCAAAATGTGTGCAGAGAGTTTGCCCAGGTCTTTATTAAGTGCATTAGCTATAGCTGTATTTAAACTCTATGCACTAGGTGCCCCCTACAATAAATATCACTATCCATAGGGTGAGAAATCTCCTTTTCACAGACTGGTAGAGTGATCTAAACTTGGCTCCTCATGAACACTTCCAAAGTCGAGAGAATAGCAACTTTTATATTTGCATAAATATATACAATTTTCCATTCTCTAATGATTAAGTCCTCTCAGATTTTCATGCACGACTCCAGAAGAAATCAAACTTGAAAAAACAGCCAACTCCATCCAAAGGGATAAAATCAGTATTGACCCCATACTGTGCACGCTTGTTCCACTAATTCTCCAGATACTTATTATCACTGCTCTGTGTGTTTTATGAAAAGGCTTCTGTATCGGTTGTACCACGCAACCTAGATAGATGGTGTCTGTCTGGTCTGTGTATAAAGCACTACAGAGAGTCATAAATAAACAGCTCACGCCTCTGTCAGAACAAGAGAGCTGAAGAAAGAAACAGGTCTCGGGTAGTTGTGGGTACTCCACATGCCATCACAGAGCTGGGCAAATGCAGTAATCTACAGGAAAGTGTGCTATTAACATTTGTGAGGTGACAGGAATCACTGAAAGGCTTTACAGCGTCGTTTGGCATGCTTTTGACGGTTTGACTTTTCAGATCTGTTAGTGATTGTGTTTTTATTTATCTTGTTTTTTTTCTTCTTTTTTACGGTGCATTTAAAAGCCCACTCACTATTTTTATAAAGCAGCGTGCATAAAAATAAAACAGACAAAAAAAGACTAATAGGTGACATCTGATTGGTGGTCTCTCTGCGGGTCTTATCTGCTTAGAAAAAAAATAAAAAGAACTGTGGGAGCCTGAAATTCTGAAGGTATGTGTGACTTTAAATTAGCAGTAACATGTACTGGTCTCTTTGCTGTGGTTGGTGATAGTCTGTTTCCATTTACAGGGGCAAGAAATGTAACCTTATTAAACCATGTGCTACATCCCGTCCAAATTATGTATAAAATTACCATAACCACAATCCACACCTACAGCTGTAAATGCAGTCTCTCTGCTGCTGCTGCTGCTGCGGTGTTGTCACGTTTGTCACTTTGCACATGTGCGCCACACAAGTGTGTGTGTACTTCTGTGCCTGATCCAGAGGATCAAAAACTCACAGTGTGTTTTGTCCTCCGCTGCAGCTAGTTGTGCTGAGGCACAGCTTTTCCCCCATTCTAATGAATGTAGTTAAACTGGTTAGGTGCTGGGTCCAGGATACTCTCTCTCAGGCATGCTGCGCCTGAATCTAATGTGTAGACAGATGATGTATTGGAACCATCACATCAAGGAGTTGCTCATATGAGCCGGGGATGCCTGGCTCTGCGCTGCCTACCTCCTGTGCGGTGGTGCTGGTGAGGGTGTGTGTGGGGGGGGTGTAGGTGGGGGAAGTGGGTGGGATGCTGAGGGGTGGGCTTGGACGAGGTTGTATTTTCTTTGGGGAATTGCATGTTTCAGCAGTATGGATATTGCAGGCTGTGGCAGAAGGAATAAACAGACTTTCTCTGTACCCCCCCACCACCACCACCACCACCCACCGCCGCCCCCTTTTCTTCAGGGATGGGCCTGTTCACAGCAGCGGTTCGGTGACTGATGTTTGTCTGCGTTGTGCGTCTATTTATTTGTTTGGCAAACAAATGCATTATTAACAAGCCACTGCCACATGTTATCATTTCAGCGTATTCTCCGTTTGCATCAGTGTCTCTCCATTCAAGTGCAAATTAGGTAGGTCACCGCGCAACTGTAACAGCAAAAGCCTAAGGTGAAATTTCTGACTCAACAGGATGTGCGACTTCGGTGCATACATATATGATCCGATGTCGTTTATTATTTGGGCTAAAAAATAGCCCAATCTGTATAAATGCACCTCAGTAGAAGAGGGCACAGGTGGTTTTCTCTCCCATGCAGGTTATGTCTCCATGCCTTACTGACAAAATGTGGCCATTACTGTGGCCCATGAAATTAGCAGGGCTCATTTGGAAGGAAGCCTATGGAAAGAGGTTTTAAAAAATGATATAAAGCGGTCTGGACCATTAAAACTGGCGATAAATCCTGACATTCAGTATGCATTTCCCCTTAACTCGCAGTCCCATTAGATATTAGACTGAGTGGGCCCCTAAGCGTCATTTCAGACCCGAAAGGAAATGCCTGTAGGTTTGCCTGGGAACAGCTTGAATAAAAATAATGCTGTGAAAGGCTTATTCGCACTCACAATCACACTTAAGGCAATTTCACCCATAACAGGGACTAGGACTGGGAGAAAATGAGTCTATGGCAAAAGACACCTTTTTCTGAAGGCTTTTTTTTTCTCCATGCATACCAATGTATTTAGCTCATCTGCAATCAAAAGGAAAGGTTGAAAATCTTGTTAGGGTCTCTCTCCTTTGGCAGTGTGAGTCTACAGAAAGGTACAATTCACATCCACACACCGAAGGACAGAAGAATGAGGCATAGAAATTCAGGAAATATCCAAACACAAACTGGGCATCAAACTTGGCCTCAGTGGTCAGAAATGCAGAGATAATTATCAGAAAACTGTTGATATGTATACGCACTACAGAGCACAGCTTCTCATATTGCTTTCCGCGGCTTTCAGAGGAGAGGAGGGAAGCAAAGTGCTCAACTCCTCTGCTGTTAAACCATGGGTTGGGATTCAAGATGGGTCAGGAAGCCATTTCTTAAGGGTCTCACAGTGTGCCAACAGTATCAACATGTTTTCTTGACCTTGGGTCTCTGAAAGGAAAAGTAAATGTTGGATCTGAAGAAGGCAGCTTTTCACTACAAGAGGGAAGAAACAACTCGAGCCGAGGTTAAACTTGCACTCAAAAACTGTGCTTTTACGAGAATCTGTTAATACAGAGGAGTGAAGAGATGTTTCAGGGTGAAAGCACCAGGATTATTTATACAACCAGATTCTGGAAAAAAAAAAAACAAATCAAAAAATGTCGAGTAAATCTCAAATCAGTCACTTTATCAGTTGTTTTTTTAGTATATTTAGCTCTGAACGTGAGACCAAATAGTGTGTTATATATAGCATTTTTGATGTGCAAAAGAAAAATATCAATGATGTGCAGCTGATAAAAAGAACAGTGTGTGTAGCAGCAGTGTTGTGATACAAATGGTGCATTATATCGGAGCAGAGGAAGAGTTGGAATTGGTTTATGCTTCGAGTGAGGCTGGGGAAGGGTTCGTGCTTCAAGCAAGGGCAAGGTTTCATTTTAACAGCTTTTCTCAATAAAAGATTTTGGAACTTCGTCATCCACTACAGATAAATAATTTGTGGGAATGTTTTGATGCAGGGAGGAGGAGGAGGTGGAGGGTAGCATTCATCTTGTTTGCACAAATGACGCATTCATTTTTCTTGTTAACATGTTTAAAAACAACAACCTGAGAGAAGGTGACATTTCACCTGCCAACTATCATTCTTGTTCAGATCGAACAAATCACCCGCTAAAGATATGCAAAGGCAATGTAATTAAATGTTCAGACACTACAAGAGGAGCCGAAATGAATGTCAAAGCCGTCTTGATCTTCAGAGAACAGCTTCCAAATCAGCCCCCAGACAACTTTAATTCTTATTTCTAACATGGTTTTAATGTTGCTTCTCTACAGTGGATTGAAGATATGTTTAGATGTTTCCAAATAGGAGCCACTTTGTTCAAGGCTGAATGAGCAGAAATTAAACTCTGTGATGTGTGCACGCATGTTCAGAATACTTATAAGTGTAAAAGGTGAGTGTGTGTCTTTTTGTGTGAGTGTTTACTCATTAAAAGAACCTCATTAGGAATAACTGACATGAGTCTATTACATAATTTAAATTCCAATGCATAGAGCCCTGCTGCACCTCTCCACTGCGAGGGGCACACAGTGCAGTCAGTGTAAGATCTTACTGCATGTGTTCTAGAGTCAAATTTAAGAGCCCGTCCTCAAAGGATGTGTGCCATGAGGACATATTGTAAAGATACCATGGAAGAACAAATAAAAAGCTAAAAAAAAAAAAAAAAGGCCATCTGAGTTCAGGGCGTTTTAACGGCATATGCAAGTTTTGCAGTTATCTGCATGTGTCTTGCAAAGCACAGTAAAATGCCATCTGTTCTTCAATAAAAAGCAGGCCCAAGTCTGTCGTACAATGAGTGTGGACCGTCTGATGATGTGGCAGACTGTATTTACTGCTAGAAACAAAGAATCCAGTCACGATGAGTTATATTTTGCAGTTATGTAGCATTTACCCTTCATTTTGGGCACAATATGCCTTCTAAGTTGCAAACTACAAAGGATTTCAACAAATAGGACTACACCTTGGTTATCACATCTATCGAAATTATATTATTAACATGAGAGCAGTGATTTAGTCAGACTTATTTGATAGTATGCAATAACCAAAAAAGGTTTTTTGTTTTCATTTCTCATTTGCTATGTCCAAGCTTAATTATCTAAGAGGGACATTTGGATACAGACTTTTCATTCCAGTATGGCCACAATTAGCACTTTATAGGCCAGTTTAATACGCTCTCCAAATCACAATGATTTGCTGGCAGTTTCTGCTGCTTTGTGCAGTCCTATTGCTGGCATCAGCAGGCTATCAGCAGGTCTTTTTTCTTTGTTCTCAGCTGTTGTGTTCTGTTATACACAAGATGAAGGTATGTTAAAAAACAAACAAGAAAGCAGACATCCACATAGAAGAAGCAAGAAAGCTAACTTAAGATTCCAGCTGCTCACGTGTGTGATATTGCCAGCTATAAATACTAATGTTTTCCAGGCCCAGACCCAGCAGCTGTTGGTGCTCGTTCTCAACCTCAGTTGAACAAACAGTTTGCTTTATGCTTTCTTATGTTTGTGTTTGAGGCAGAACAATAGTGGTGTGTCAATATGTTTAAACAAGCTCAGGATTATCACAAAGTGCTGCAATGTGGCGCTTAACTCTTCTGGCAGGTTTTCTGCATTACTCATAGATGAAAGATTCTTTTTTTCCTGCCAATGTCATGCTGGCTTTGTTATAAATGGACATTTCCTCGACAGAATGACTCTCACTGTAACGATGAAGACTGGATTTATGATGCTCAACCAATCAGACAGGTTTTACCTAATCACTTGAGAACCTTGTGGATTCAGAGTCTGAAAAATTAAATAAGGGTGTGTGTGAAGCTTTACAGCTTTAATTCTTAGCTGTTACAATGCACAGATCTGTCCAAATAATTACAGATGCTCCAGCAGTGTAACCTTCTCCCCACTTTCTTTTTCATGCTTTTTTTTCAGATCTTTCTTGTTGACCTTTATAGATCACTACACTTTGTGCTTCTCCACTTAATGCTGCTTTGAGAAAGGTTGTTTAAAGGTATAACCAATGTTACCCTCTATAAGAAGTAAATCTTTACTTTTACTTGTAGAGGATCCATATCATCCATAACTGACAAATCTAAGCAAATGGATGAGGTGTGACAACCATATGTGCTATTTCATGCAAAATAATTTAAATAAAATCTACGTTTTGTCTTCATCAGTGATTGGCCTTTAGGGTTTTGTAGCCCACTCTTCTCCAACAGATGCACTTGTTTCAGTAGGGACATACTACATGTGAACACATCAAACCTCAGCTTCCATACAGGATGCATCAAGGTGTGTCTCTACTGAGTGAACACAGCAACCTCTACAACACAACCGCACTAAAAAATTAAGTGTCAGCTTTCCCAAAATATGCTTAACAAACTTTTACCCGATGGATTCACACCAGTGAGATTAGCTATAGCGACCTGCAAAATTAAACACTCAAGGCAACTTGTAACTTCTAAGATAGGTTAAAACAGCAGCAACACCTTCAAGCTGCAGCGCTTTCACTCAGTCCACAACTCATCTGTGATTGGCACAGATTTAACAAAGAAAATCAATAACGGATAAAGGCTTTCACCTGGGTTCACCTAACACACTGTACATCATAAAAAAACCCAGCACGGCTTCTCATATTTGTGTGTTTGTCGTATGTAGTAGAAAGTTTCTTTAGTCTTTTCAGAGCTCTGTGGTAAAATGTTAAAATGTGTCTGTTGAATATATTATCACTGGTAAATTGCTCTCAACCTTCCCAGGGGGGGAAACAGGCATTTTTCTCTACAGCTGTATTGTTTGATTAGAGGATAGATTAAAATTTTAAAAATCATTCATTCAGAAAAAGCTGATATTTCTTTTTGCACTTTGCTGTGATTAGTCTGAATCACCTGGATTATTCTGGCCTTAAAGTTCAGAGAAGGAGGGGTGGGAGGGTGATATGACTGGAAGTGTGTGTGAGGTATAGAGAGACAGAGAGAGAGGGAGAGAGGGAGGGAGGGTGAGAGAAACAGGTGTGTGTGTGTGTGTGTGCGCGCGCGCACGCAGCAATGCCAAAAAATATCCAAAACCGTAGATTTTCCAAACAAGATGGCATCCAATTAAGTGAAAAAAGCCAGACTTGCACCACAGGATGAGGAAACTTTGTGCACGTTAAATACACTTCACTTCAAGTGCTGCTTTAGTGTCAGATCAAAACGTGTGTCTGTTTCGAGAAAAGACACTGAGCAGTGTGTAAAGGCGCACCAATATCCAGCCGTGCTGTGCTGCAACTTTATGTTCAGGAGTGAGTAATAATGAAATTCCAGTAATCACATCACAGTTTCCAATATGCAACAACAAGAAACTGTATCTCAAAATAATAATATTAAAGTCGGTTTACATTTTCTATTTTGTTTCCAGTTGTGTGGATTCATTTTTAAAACTTAACCAATGCGGCTGCGTTACTTCTGGATAAGAAGCTCGTTGCTGCATTTCAGCACCTCGGACAGCGACTCTGCTCACAGTGAACTCTTGTTTCCTTTTTTAGGCCTCTGGACTTGTCTGACTTCATTTACAAACATTTTTTCTGATACAAAAGCCACAGGAATAAAAAAAGTGATAAATGCGCTTAGCCTATACAATACAATATCTTTTATTAAGCGGGACATATAGGGATTCTTCTATTATTTCCACAATGTACATTTGGTGAGCAACGTCACTGAACATTAAATCAGTCAAAGCTACGCAGATTCCGAACACACAATAATGTGAATATGTACTTTATAAATGATATAATTGTTTTTTTGTTTTTTTTAATAAAAGGGCTCCGTCTCTGGTGGCTGAAATATGTCGCCTTTTTTCTCTTTTAATAAACTCGTTGGCGGCCTACATTTGGCTTATTTTCAATATGTTCAGCATCCAAACGCAACACCATTGACAGCACAAAACATAAAAAAGAGAAAAAAAAACTTCCATTCGTGCAAAAAAATGCCTTGGGCGTGAAAGCACTTCTTCTCTGGTTGTCCATAATTCCATATACTTCACTTGGACGGAAACCATATATTCTTTAAGGCTATACAAACATAAAATAGAGCATAACACACTCGGCCTGTCCAGGACATCAGTTCCTCCACTCCACATCTTCTCCTTTGTACATTTTTGCCCACGTACACCCGTTTGTCTGTCGGCAAAGTTTGTTTTCCAAGTAAGGAAAAATCCACGTCCCCGACAAGCACACGCCATTGGCCGGTCAATACGTTTAATCATCCAGATTGCGTAAAAGTTGATTGATGGATGTGAATATATGAAACTCCAAGGAAACGTTCATATTTGACTAGATAGTGGACGAGTGTAGGTATACAGATATTCGTCGGCTTCCTTGGCTAACAGTTATTTAAGTTAAAAATAAATGGCATGTGTTTTTTTTTTTTTTTTGTTCCTCAACATAAGCAGGGTCCCGTGCGACGTGGATCATCGCCGATTAGATTATAGAGGAAACACTAGAAAGCCTGAGAAGGTGGAGTATTTCCATCCGCCCATTAGGGTGCCCCGTTCCAGCTTCAGATAGACACGGTCCTCCCGTTCAACCATCAGCAGTACTCCGTTGCTGGCAGCCTCCCTCGTAACGTCCTGGTCACCGGCGAATGCTGATATAACCGGATAATCATTCTGCATCAGGTTCACCTGCGGGGAAAGAGCGCAAACAAGCTTGGAGTTGAGTCTCATGTTGGGTCACTGAAATGCCATGCCCATTAAATGCAGACCAACCGTCTCCTAATTGCTTACCTGTATGGTTTGTCTGTTGTAGACTTTGACCACGTGAAAGCTGAAACTATATATCCCCCTTCTTGGTGCCTGGAAAACACTTGCTTTGAGATCGAAATGGTTGCCGATGTTCACTAAAACCTGTGATCAGAAAAGGCGCACACTGAGACGGTGCACTATTTTTCCATTTGCATGCTTCACTCAACACAACAGCTGGTTTTGTGGTAATGCATTGTTTGTGTCTGCGATGCAGTGACTGCAGAGAGGCGTATCAGAGAGCGTGGTTCTGTTTCTTTGTCAAACGTTTCGGCTGCGCTTCAGTAGCAGCTTGGGAAGGTTCCCAGTTTGGTGCGTAGCTTATAACAGGCCGCTGTCCAAAGACCTCAGCCGTGAAAACTTACTGGAACATCTAATCAAAAGCTACACAAGGCATATGTAAATGCGGCCGAGGCCTAGGATGCATATGTGATAAATGATCCTGTATGGATGATCATTCGTTTTGGCGGCGCATCTCCAAATCACGCCAATTACGCACAGCATTGGATAAATCCCTTTCAAAGGAGAAGCAACACTGTGCTCTTCAATTCAGACATACTCGTCACTCAGACCACATGCAGTGTCAACAGTGACAGAAAATCAAGGAAACACGACAAGTTCTGCACACCCACGGTACACAGAATGCACCAGGAGAGCATAGTAATTAAGAACAGAGTGTTTAAGAAAATCAGAGATAAATTAGATTTGTGGTGGACTGTGGTGGTGCTAAATTCAGTGAACATCTGACCTGGTCAAAGTAGATGGTCATAGACGTGTTGCTCATCTCTGACGGCTCGTGGTTGGTTCCACGTACGGCGGAAAAAGCCACCTTTGCCCCAGCGGAGCGGACTGATATGCCAAGTGAGGAGGTGACTGCTCCATCCGAAGAAGGGTTCGAGTCGCACACCACAAGACACTTCCCTTCGAGAACGATGGGCTCCGTGTCGTTCTGGCCGAGGCAGAAAGCCACGCCGCATCCCAAGAGGAGGGCCAGTGCCAGTGTGGCACAGGGTCCCGGGCAGCGCGCTGGCACCATGGTTGGATCGCTGATCCCGCGCACACTGATACAACCCAGCAGCCCCTTGGAGGTTTGTTAGTACTCGATCACCTGGTCCACACTTAGTTCCTTCTCTCTTACCCTATCTGTGATGCTCTCTCACTCTCTCAAACTGACACACAGACGCACTTAGACTCTCTCCGGCTGAGACTCCCCTCCCTCCTGTGCGTCTTAGTTGATTTTTGGAGAGTATTCAGACAGCTGTTGTGGTAAATCCTGAAGATATGAGAGAAAATATTGGAGTTTTCAGATGAGACAGTAACAGGAATGGAATTTTACACAGCTTAATCACTAAATTTGACAGGGGAAATAATCTGATGTGTGCGTAAAATGACTATTGTGCGTAAAACGGAAAGCACTCACTACCAGCAAATGGCTTAATATAAACAAAAATGTTGCAGAGATTAGGACTCGCTTTCTCCTCGTTCGTTTTTGATCAAACCAACTATTTATGAAACTGCGCAGCGTTTACTGATAGAACTGTGCACCGCAGCACTTTCCATCAAATTAAAATGTCCAAAATTGTGTTATCGACTTCTATTCTCGTTCAAGCTGACAAATATGATAAAACAAGCACTTTCCCGGCATTTCTTTAGAGAAAAAAGGTAAAGCACGACCTACCTGTGCTATCCATCCCGCTGGTGTGCTCGCTGTCTCTCCCAGACTGTGAACTGAGCGCTCAGATCGCTGATGCAAAAAAAGCAAGAGTCTCTGGGCTCCCTTTCGAGGGACAACTCACGCCCATTCTTTGTGTGTAGCCTCTGCAACAAGACTCCTCAGAAGTGTCCCGCAATTAAGAGCACATGCGTGGACTAATGGTCTTGTTTACATATTAATCAGCTCAATGCTGTGAGCTCAGGGGCCCCTCAGGACGCAAAGATCAGCAGCTCTCAGTGTCTGTCATTTATATGCTGTGGTTTTCTCACGTCTCTCCTGATTAATCCGAAATGCAGGAGCTGCAGCGGATAACCTTGCTGTTGCATGGTACATTCAGCATGCATGTATATGTTACTAATTTGAGACTTAAACAAGCTTTTTATGAGTCCAATAAAGATACTTGTGCGCCATCCAGTGGCAGATTATAATTTTGCAGTATGGGTTTCTGCTTACAGTATATGAAGTAAATAGAAAAATCTATGTGCAAGACTGACCAAAACACTAACTGTGCGTGGTATTCTGCTTGTTAGATAGGTGGGCTGGCATATCAGCAAATTCTTTTACTTTACAAATCAACAAAGACTCCATGACCACGTTGAAAGCAGGTAACACTTCAGAGAATGCTCACTTCACAGAGAATAACCTGCACCTCTCCGTCCTACTCTTAGTCTTTTTCTTTTCAATTCCTGACATGTCATCATCCTTTGAAGAGCTGTGTAGAGGGTCCCTATCTGTGCTTCACACCTCTGAAGGGTTTGAGAGTGGGCTTCACAAGTGACGAACCCTCATGTCAGACCTTTAATGAGCTGTCATTTTCCTGCTTAAAGATATGCTAACTGGCCACATTATGGAGGGCACTCACATCTACACAGGGAGGTACTATATAGAGCGTCTTTATCTGTGCAAGAAAATAGTGGCAGGAAAAATAATGTATTTCTTTCAGTTTACTAGGAATGGACTTTGTATTTTGAATACATGCAAGCACACTGATGGGATAAGGAGACAGAAAAGATGTAAAATGTACAGAATGTCATATTGAATTTGCATTAATAGCTCTGACACACACATAAAATATGTGAATTTGAAGTGTTTTTGAGATTCTCGTGTACATGTAAAATCTCGTACCGAAAAGAAAAGACATTATTTTAAACCATAGTTAATGCTTCCTTTCATTCTCGGTGCGATTTGACAAACATGGCACTATCAGAGCTGACCGACAAACCATGCGGAAGAGTGACATCAGGTATCCAAGAGCCACAACTGTCCCCAGGCATTCAGAAGGACACATAGCTACAGAAAACATCAAATGTCAAGTACGGGGAACATGCAAGGAAAAGGGATGTGGCCTACATGGCATTACCATACCAGGGGCTGCTGTTGCCCCGAAAGGGACTTCACTTCCATCAGGCAAGCTGATCGGCTAGACTGACAACAGCGTTATGGTTATTTTCCCTGACAGCCAGCAGAGCCTACTGGCTTCCAGGAACGGGGAGGTCGATTATGTGATGGGTCTTTAAGAGAGCCGTCTGCTTTTGGAAAGCTAAGGACTGCTTTGTTAAATGCTTTTCTTCACACATCAGACATGTATTTCTGTTAGCATAATCCCTCTAATGACTGAGATGATTTAGTGATTTTTCTGTCACAAGAAAGTAGGTCCACGTACCTACAAAGCTGTTTAATATCTCTGCAACGTAATTCATAATATCAAACGTGATTAGAGGAGAGCCACTCTGTGCTCACACCACCATATGCTTCATCAGGTCTAAAATATCCACTTTAAAATAAATATCTGCGTGTCCATCTGTCTGCCAGTCCATCTGTCTTAATGAGTCTGTATCTTCAAATTTGAAATCAGGTCAGACACTCAAACTGCTTGATTTCTGACTTCTCTCTCACTGCAGGACTGACGAAAAATCCAAAGAGAGAAAGAGAGAGAGGGAGACGGTGTGTTATCTCTCTTGTCTTACATCAGTAAGATGTGACCTCTATTTTAGCATGTGTGAGAAGACAAATAGCATCAATCTAGCCTGTCCCTCCCCTGTTAGTGCTGGGCTAGCAACCTGATGAGGAGTTATATGTAACCCAGAGAAAGGTGATAGAGTCTGCTGTGCCTCCTAAAGCTTACAGTGGCAGGCTTGTGTATGTGAGCATAGTGGGGATAAAAACCTGTCTATTCTGTTTAACTTTTTGACAAAACCTGCTTCTTATAAGTCACATGACTTACAGAGGTAGGTTTTTTTTTTGGTGTGAGGGTTAGACGCATGAGGTTAAAGGTAATTCTCAGGATTCAAAAGTCAGACGGTGTACATATCCATATCATTCAACAATGTGTTTCACCCTTCTGCAGAACCTTGTTTTCGGACTGATTTCAGAATAATCAATCAAAAATTACACTGTGTAGTTTCACATTTCAAATATGGATCTAGATGTCAGTTCAACTGAGGAGCCTAAGTGTGAATAAAAAGAGTTATGTCACATTTCAGAATTATCCGATTCTGTTGAAGGCCTCCTTGCTACAAATAAAGCAAAGGTAACAAAGTTGTACTGGAGACCGATTCTTTTATTGCTGTGGCTACGTTTAATTGCAGTGTTTCCCCAAGATTGAAAATGTAGTCATGCTGGATTGTGTGACCTGTGACTGATGTGCATGCAGAGACTTGTACAGATTCGAGGCAAAAAGTGTAACACAGGTTAGCATTTCCACCTGCAACTACAATTTACAGATGGAAACGCTAAAAGCAGCAGAATATAAGTGGACACTACATTTTACGGAAATTCCCTTGACACACAAAGAGACATTTAAAGAAAGACTTGCCGCTCAGGAATCCAGAATAGAAATCTGTGAGAGAATTCTGTAACAAAAGAGTCTGCATGATGCATAATCGCTGCTCCCTCCAAAAAACAATTTGCATGCTTTATAACAGCCAAACTAGGAAACATGTTGCCAACTGTGTTGTTACACTGATGCAGCAGCAGCAGCATTATGTAGGAGTGGAGTTACAATTAAGAGGAAAAAATGCTTTGTAAACCGTATTTTACAGCAAAAATGACAAAACTTTTCCAGCATTTTTTGTCAGACCTGCTAATTCTATACATCCGTATGATTAAAACTGCAGTTATGACTCCCACCATTCATTTTGATAGGAGACTGGTGGTGGTAGTCAAACAACCGGCCAGAGACGTCACCATGATGGCTAACGAGTCAAGAAAATTTCAAGCTATGTCATTGACGGCTATTGAAATGAGCTGCAACTTTCACGTAGAGTTATTACGAAAGAGCAATGGCCAGTGGGAAAAGTCCGGCACTCATCATTCATTCAGTCAAGAAGGGTCCAGACAAACTACCAACACAGCACTTCCTTACTCTGGACTTAACCCCGTTCATGACTGTGCTGTGGCTGCATCTGAGTACATTAGACTCAGTCAGACAGGGACAGATCTGGCTTCCTTTAAATAGCTGTAGTGACCTGTCAATTACAAGGTAGTCATTGCCTCAAACATACCCCGCCTCATTGTCTATTTTACTTTAAATGAGATGACACTTTACCAAATGAACATTATGCTGCTTTAAAAAAGTCTTGAAATGAGCAATTGAGTCTGGCATAGTATAAGAAGTACATATTGATCAAAAGAAAGGTATTTTTTTTTCATATAATTCTGAACAATCAGACTGTCTTTTTGCAGCCAGAAGAGTCGCCTCCGACTGGCAGTTGGCGGAATGGCGGTTTAAGGTAGTTTCACATTGGTTTCACTTTTCAGATCCAGAGCCTGTGTCCACCTCTTGCACACAATCTACAGTTAGTTGTGAATTCCTCCCACTTTTTTGGAAGCACAATACTAGGTTTAAAGAGTGTCCCTTTCAAGGTCTCATATTCTGCCCGTTTTCAGCAAATTGATAAAAATCTCATCTGTCATTCAATTTTCAGCTACAAATACAACAAAGGTGGTTCATTTCACTTTGAATGCTTAACCTCAAATTGTAACTATGTCTTAAATTGACTATTTCCATGATTTTTTGCTATGCAGACCACTAACCCACTGCTGTCCCCATCCCATTCTAAAAGATTCTCTATTTTTGTGGTCGACAGCACAGTTATAGACAGCTGACCACACAGTAGCTGACAGACCAAATGAGTGACATCAGAACTTTTTGTCACTTCCAACTTTCTGTTTGGGTGACTATTTGACTTGAAAATATCACCGAATTCATAGCTGAGCTTTTGTTTTTAAACTGGTGAATTTGTTGAAACAGGCAAGACGTTGCCATTGTTTTGGTGATTAGAAGGAGAGCATAGTCCTGTCGTCTTTCGTCACAGCCATAAAAAAATAAAAATAAAAATTAGCACTGTTGCAGGAAACAGCAGCAGCCTGGAAATGGCTCTAAAGTGACTGCTGGTTAGCATATAGCCATAACAGGCTGCGGGTCAGTCTCCATTTTTATACTCACTCTTATGGTTTCCATTAAAAACAATTGTGCCTCTGCTTTACAAATGCCCATAAAGTCCAGACCTGCAGCCATAGAACCAAAGGTGATGGTAACGACAGCCACATGAACAGTACAATACGCCGAAGCCAAAGATCCTATCATTGCAGGGGCATTACAATAAAAAATGCTAATCAATGTGATCCACCTCACTTCCACAGATGCTAGAAGTGCATGAAGACTCTTGCGGTCACTCCAGTAACCAACAGACGAGCATTTCGCACACATTGCTCGCAGCAGAAACTGTTCTAGAGAGAACAAACAAACTTGCAAACTGTGAGGCAGCTGCTGTTTTTGAGCAGCTCACATTGGAAGTAGTTGGCAGAGCGGCACCAGGATTATATACATTTTGAGCTGGATGACTATGGATTCATTGTGATGTGTAGCACTTTGGTCAAATTCTTCCTGGCTTGAGAAGCTTGAAAGCTATCTAGTTGTGGGGATCTTGAAGAACGGAGAAAACAAATGTATTCATATCTTAACAACTTTTAGTTTATACCTTCCAGCCTATCACAACTTCAAAACACCATGTAGGACCTTTATTCAATGCCCTTTAAATTCAAGCTAAGCTTACATGAAGCTGAACTTGTCATTGAAATAACAGCAATGTAATCAATCATGATAATCTACATTTTAAAGTGTGTGGAAATCCAGTATGTACACTAAAGGAATATAAAATTAAAACATCATATACAGTCTTCGATTTGAAAAATGCTTTTCTCTGCTTCTATTGAATATTGAATTTTCCTTCGGGGATCAATAAAGTCATTCTTTTCTATTGCGAAGACGCATGCGCAGCTCCTCGGAGAAAGGATATTGATGTCACCGTGGCAACAGGACGCGGAAGTTAGGAAAGCGACTACGGTCTTCGGCACAGAAATGGGTACAAAAAAAGAGAAGACACGATATTAATAGAGCCAACTTGTTGAGCTTTTGGATATCTAACGTTAGACTGATGGCCTGTACGGAAAAACGCTGTCTAAAAAACGTGTTTTTTTTTTAACGTTACACGGCCTTAAAACTTTCTCGCAAGTATGAATTATCCCGCATCTGTCACAGAGATGTCACGACAAGTGAAACGAATGGCGACGTCGAAAGCAGCCGTTTCCAGATTGCCAGCGGTAAGGACGTCGAGAAGAGCTAACAAATCACTTCCAGCTACCACTCGGAGCTTTATGGAAAGGTAATCTGTCAGAACAAGCTCTTTTTTGTTTTTGTTGTGGCATTTCTGGCATTCAGCACCTCGGCCAGCCTGTGCGCAAGTCAAGGCTTTATAGCTCTCTAAGTAAAAAAGATTTATAGCAGCAAAACACAACAACAGCACAACACAAATCAATGCAGGTGGAAGACACTTTGCCACATGTTCAAATTAAGCCATTTGATTCCTTCCAATTGAATGTAGGCAGCAATACAGCAGTGAAACACCAGCAGCAGACTGTTGCACTCCTCATTACATAAACAATTTCATTATTTCCACTGTTTTGTTTTTTTCCCCCATCTATCCATCTATAAATATACATATAAAGAGATTAAGAGCAGGGTTTATGGGTCTTCTTGCAGGAAATTTTGAGTGTCAAACACTTCATTTCCTGTGCTCTGGTGAATTTTTCGGCACCAATTTGCTGGAGACAGTTCAAAATATAATGGAGTATAATGCACTAAGGCTCGCAGGCATTCTGTATTGATTTCTAACATTTATTCTCCTGTAGAGGAGAATAAATGCTTTCTCATTTACTATTATTCCTGCTGAGTCAACACACATTTAGATCGGATTTTCCCCTCTGCTCTCTTTTTGTGTCATTTATTTGGGGAAACAACCTCTTTGAACATGCACGTGCAACTATTAGGGTCAGCCATGAATTGATCTTAACTAATTTATTATTAAATACAGAGGTGCACGTTTCCCCTGCATATCAATCTGAAATGTGGTTACGGACACAACATGAAGCATACTGCAGTGGTTACATAACTTACAAACTTAAGGAACTAATCCTGCCAACCTGTAAGGGTGGACTTTCCATATCCTTGTTTTGCGGTTTGAGCATGTATGACTGAATTAGCCCATATTACTACTTGTCATTTTGTCACATAGGGTAGTGTTTCAGTATGTGAAAAGAGTTATGGAAGAGCTAGTGTGCTTGAGCTGCAGTAAACATTGGAGATTTACATTTTCTTGAGGAAGCAATGGTGTACATTTCAGGCATTTTTTTAAGCAGGAAGGGACTATTTTCATGAAAAAAACAAATAAAACTGAAAATGTAACTGTGATAAGCAGGCAAACATGTAAGCTGCATATTCAGATTTACCAACATATTAATTTATTATTGAAATGTTTTCTTGAAACTGTCTTAGTTGTTCTAAAAGTACATGGCATATTACTGTAATATATAGTTTAGACTACAGTTACAGGCAAAACATATTTCCACCGCAGGATCTCAAAACTCCAGTGATCCCTCCCTAGTTTTCTAGTATTATCATTTCATCAAAGCTTCAGTTTCATCCTGCGGATTTATCATTAAATACTAGTTCAACATTCCCTTTGGCCTCAGGTGCACTTTGTGTTTACTGCTAATCAGCAAACATTAGCATGCTAACATTCTAAATTAAAATACTGGACAGAGTATACCTGCTTATCATCAGCTTGTTAGAATTGGCATTTCAATGCATACTGATGTCAGAATGAAGCTTTAAGCACCATTGTGCCTAAGTACTGTCTCAAAAAGGTACTGCATATCTGTAAAGTCAACACTGTATTGTGATTGGTTAAAAAAAAAAAGTATCTGTCAAATTGCCGCTGATGAGTAGTTGATTTTATAAGACCTGTACTTTCAACATAGCGGGTCCACTTATGACTTGTGTTATCACCCCTCCTAGTCATCTGGTCCTCTTTCCACACTATTCTAAATACCAGAATTTACAAAAAAAAAAAAAAAAAATCAACACCTCTGCATCTTTGCAGCTTCATGTGTCAGTGAGAAATCAATTCATTGAATCATTTGAACTTTCAAGCTGGAATGTTTATCGTTCCCCTTGTTAAAACACCAACAAATATGATTTATTCACCCGGTATCTCGTTCTTGGAGAAGTTTCATCTGATTTTTGACATGTCAGAGATAGACCAAGCAGCTAATTAGAACAGAATATTGCTCACTCAAGTGGTTTAATTGGGCAGCAGTGGCATCATTAACCAGGACAGGTGCAACCAGACAGACCTGATCAATGTTTCTCATTAAGAGAAATGGATGGCATCTCCAAACTGAAAACAGTGTATTTTTTTTTTTTAACTAAATTTTGTTGTGATTTGTAGAGTGCTTTGAAAAACCAGTTATTCATACTTTGTTTTACTGTATCTACCAAATGATGAACACGAGTAATTCCATTTTATCGCCAGAAGTGTATGATAAGATTGCCAAGTAGCTTGTTTAGAACACATTTGTCTCATAGGCCGCAAACTGAACAACAGGAGGTGTGCAGACACTGGTGTCACTTCCTTGAACTGATGTCTAATTAACTTTTCTGTAGACTGCCATCTGAGATCCTGATTAAGATTCTGTCATACCTGGATGCCTCCTCACTTTTCAGCATCAGCCACGTCAGTAAACTTTTCTATCAGCTTGCCAATGATAAGTAAGTATCAACCAGGGCTTGTCGGTACAAGATAAACATAAGCAGTATTTTAAAAACATGAGTAAGTGTACAATGTTAGAGACAGCAATTATTTTTGTTATAGATCGATCAATAATTAATTGTTTTTGTCTGAAAAATAAAAATAGTGACATATTACTATTCACATCTTCTAAGAGCTGAAGTTGACCCTTTTTAACTGACTGTTTTGTCTGACTAACAATGATAAATCCAAATGTCTTCAACTTAATAAGAAAACAAAAATTCCACATTTGAAGAAGTTTTCACATTTTAACGACCAATGTTCTGTCAACTAACAAATCAGTTGTCCACAAATTGTTCTACCTCTATTGAAGTTTGTTTATATATATATATATATATATATATATATATATATATATATATATATATACACATTTAATGATGTATCACTGATCATCATTAAACATTTAAGACCCTTTCCAAAGACAATGAAGTTTTCTACCTTGTTAAAATCTCTTATATGGCGTTTTTATACGCTAAAAGATATCATGAACAAATAAGCGGTCAGGTGGCAATGATGTAGTTATATTGCAGCTATTCTAACACACAAAGGGAATATTTTCATGAGGAAAAACTGTCTTAAAGAACATGCCCATTCAAGAGCAACTTTTTTTGTGGTCTTGTCTGCCTGAATGGCAGACCAGTAACAAATAAGCATAACAGACACATTTAAAAACACCCCCTAGTGAAAATCAAATCTTTTTACCTTGCTAACATGTCCATATAGCGCTTTAACAGTAAAATAAGCATCCAATACCATGGCATGTCCCAATGACAATCTCAAAAACACAGATTCAAACAGCCAGGGTTTTAGATGTAACAACTCTGAGGAATTGATCCTGTAAATTTGCAGTTTGGGGCTTTGTATTCCATTATTCATCTTCAGAATCTGGACAAAAATCTATGCCTGAATTACTCCAATGTTACAACTTGCAATTTTAGAGCGTGAAGTAGTTTGAACTTTGAAACACTGCTATCAGTTTTTAGGGATTTAATCAATGACCGAGGGACTTCTGTGTAATTCAGTCACCTGATAATTACCTTTTGCCGTTGTGTTCACTAACCACAATCCGTCACTCTTTTCTCTGCTTTCCAATACCATCAATGCAGTTCTCTGTGGAAAAGCAGATACATAGCGGAGTTTGGCAAGGATAAACAGAGGAAACCCAAGTGTACTGATGAGCTGCTGCTGAAGATGGAGGATCAAGCTGCAGGCAACTGGAAATGGCTGTACTTCAAGTCTGTAGCCGCACGTGACATGGACAAGTGGAAAAGACATCTCGGACACACGAGCTCTTACACCGGGTTACCCTGCCAAACGGAAAAGGTCCTCAGGTGGAGCAAGAGATTGGGCCAGGCCAAAGTCGTTATTGAAATCCAGTTTGGATGAAGTACATGACGTGTTTTATTTGCTTAACGTATCTGCCACTTGACTTCGCCTACCTGACACTTGAGTGACACAAGTGTCGCTTGTTAGTGAAGCTAATCGAGTGCTTAGCGTGACATTTTCCAAGCATTTGAACCTCTTAGCTACCGAATTCAGAAAAATAGTCTCCCCTTTTCTTGGGAAATCCTACTCTAAATGTGTTTTATTTTAGCCAATGTGGCTCTCTATGTAGCATACTGTGATGCGCATTTGCCATCTGTTCAGTATGTCTAGCCTCTTTTTCAGTTGGAAGGAGCTCTGCGAGGCCTCCATCCACTGTTTGTGGTTGGCAAACAGTAAAACTTTGGAGATCTGCCCTCGCTGTCGAGAAAGTTCAAGGGTAGAGACTAGAGGACAGTTCAAGCTGCTGGCAATCAAAAGCAAAGTATGGTTTGTTTTTCATATCGCACTTAATGACACTTTCTTATTAAAGGTGAGCGAGGAGGTCTCTGTCTGAACGTGATGTCTGCTCAGGGGGATGCCAGCACGCGCGGGAAAGCTCCCTCACCACCTCCACGGCGGTTTCTGCTGTGTTTTTATAACCTCTGATTAGAGACTGTGCAGCACTCAATTTTGAGTTCTGTGGCAGTCGCTGTGGTACAGAGGGGGAAGTAGAAATAATTGTGTTCCTTGCAGAGGCTGTCTGAATTGTTGAAATAAATTGCTTCGCCCCCCAACCCCTCATCCACAGCACACACACACACACACACCTGAACACCTTCCCCTTTCTCCCTCCTACCTCCAGCTCAGACAATCCCCTATGGGGGGTTTGTCTGTTCGAGACACTGAGGAGCATGCGATTTACCTTGGTAATAATCATTTCACAAGACATCACACATTGAGACGGTGCAGAGTAAAATCCCCTGGGTCATCTGAGGCCTCCTGGGCTGCTCCAGTTTTTAGCTTTGTTCCTCCACTTAATTGATATTGGATGGCGCCTCAGCGAGACACTGGCTGCATCACAGTAGGGGCAGCCCTGAATCACAGTTTAGACAGAATTGGATCAAGAGATTTATCACAACAGCTGCGGTTTCATTTCATTCGTTGCATATCATTTCATTAGCAAGAATGGCTTAAATGGAGTCATACCACTCCCTACTGCTGACAAAAGAAATCCAACAGCCATTAAACTCATAATTTTCCTGATTTAAAAAGCAACAGTCAGCTTTTCCAAATGCTGCCCAATTATTTCTGTTCTATTGAATTCAAATAAATGGATAGAAGATTAGATATTTGTTCAATAATTCAATTGTTGTCTTCACATGGCTATTAAGGAGCATAAACAGAGCCATTTCCCACTCAAAGTGGAGAGCCTGTTAATTTCAGCCTTGTTTCATCCAGCAGCTAACCTCTGAAGCGCTCTCTACTCCCCACCACAATACAGCTAACACGCTTTTATTGCAACCTCGCCCCTCAAGCAAATCGCGTTGTTCTCATTCTGCTTTGTGTTTTCTTACTCCAGAAAGTTGAACATCACTTGGGAACTGACGGTCACCGATAAGTCAGGGCATCAGAACACTTTGGAGCTGAGCTGGTCCCAGTTCTTTGAGACTTCTGTGACACTGTGTTGGAGCGCAGGAGGCTACTTGCCCAACTACCAGCACATTTCCACCCTTCAACTCCACGGTGTCAGGAGGATAGGCCTCAGCTGCCCCAGCCTAAAGAAGTATAGACAGCCAGCATCCCCCCCCCCACCCCCCGCTACACCCTCTCTCTCTGTCTCTGTCTCCTCTTCTTTCAGAAAAACCAACAGTTTTCCTTGCTTTTCTCCATCAGACCTGGCTGGAGGTCCCTCATGGCAAAGTTAGACATGCAGACTCTAACTAAAAACGCGCAGGTCATCGGCCAGGACAGAGTGGTGCAGCTGAAGTTGCTACCACCTGGCATCATCATCGGTGTCTGGAGGGTAATTACTTCACCAGCAACCATGGCATTTTAAAATTATTATTCATTAGCTTATTGCAGCTGAGCAAGCGTGATGGGTACTTTAAAAAAAAAAAAATCTCAGAACAAGTGATTCAGCAGGAGAAATTACATGGAATTTAAATGATGGCTCTTTTTGTAGGACCAGCGCTCCGTTGCCTTCATCATGCTCACCCTTCACTTCCACAAGCTGGTGGAAAGAAGCACTCAGGGATCCTCTGATTGGTAGGTGACTCTTACTCACATGTCCACATGGTGTGCAGTGTATCACCGTCAGATGGTTATGCCTCAAATTGAAAGGACGTGATAACTGACAGGATCCACTCGATGCTCCTATTGTGACCCATGTATGAAGCACTGCAGGGTGAGATTTGACACGTCAGCATCGCCGGCACTTGTGTTTCTCCAGAACCGCGAATATTGCGCCTCTGTCAGGGTTTAATGTAGAGAACACTATTCTTGTCATGTGTCAGGACCAGTTAGACCAGTGAGTTTTCTTCAGTAATTTCCCACGAGGAAGCAGCAAAACGCAGGTTTGAATTCTGCCCAGACACGACAGCTATTGAATTTACCCATTCACAGACGTTAAAACAGCGAGCAGGTAAATAAGCATTTGAAGATATTGACTTTTGCATTAAAATTAATTGATTCCAAACCTATAAAAGCTTGAGATTAAAAAGACACTTTCAGCTGAACTGCTCACAACCTGTGTTACACTCAGGCCATGAGCAGGGTCACCATTAGACCTAGTTTTAAAGGCTCATAGGGAGTAAAGATCCGAGACCTGTCACCCAAACTTTCAGTATTTTAGTTTCCGTCTGTCTGAAAATAAGAACTAATCCAGGTTATGTGACAGTGTTTTCTTGGAAGTGCTTCATTGATAATCCAACAAAAGATTCATCGGATCACACAGTATTCCTGATACCGCTATATCCATCACCTCAGCACAGTGTGGCTATAGCTCCCTCTCCTGGTCTCCAATGAGAACACAGTACAGTTACAGTAAATTATGACTGCGGTCCACAAAAGTAAATTAACCTGTGAATGCCTTTGTAATGAAATGCTCTTTTTCTTAATATTCTTGCCCCTCACTGCAGTTTTATTTACTCTTACTTTCCTTTTTTCTTTCTGTAGTCCCTTTGTGGAGCCAATGGAGAGCCTCCCATTTGATGACATAGACCCTGAATACGGTCTCCATGGTTACAAACTACACATTGCTCTCCACAGCACTGAACGCAAGCTCATGTCCGAAAGCTTCTCCCAGCTATTCTGCCATAGAGGTAATGTATTTATGCTCAAAATCACTCAGTCATAGAGTGAATGATGCTGACAAAATATACACTCAGGAGAGGATGTGTGGACCATTTAAAAATCTGGTCTCAGTGGATAGAGTATGGTTCATGCATAATAACTTTTAGATGAGTGCAGAACGGGTTGAAAAATATCAAGTGTTCATTTGCTTTATTTATTTCTCTTACTGCAAATTTAGAATATGAAGCCTCTGTAGCCATATTTGTACATAAGCATATACAAAATGTGTTTGTATTGTTTGTCTATTGTCTGTGACAAACCGGATGCACATTTAGCATTTTTCTCCACCAAAAAATTGATCAACTCACGTCACACTGGGACACTATAAACTCGAGCATGCCTATACTAAATATTACATATATTTGTAATTTCTCTCTTTCTCCTCCAATTAATAACCTTGATTGCACCCTCGTGCTCTTACCACGGTCTCAAGAATACAAGCGCTCAAGAAATGAACTGTTAATAAAGGTTGTTATACTGCTCCTAGATCTAAATTTAGGCGATACAAAAATGCTTTCAAAGCATCTCAGGGTTTTCTGAAACCTGATGATACCCTTATGCTTATATATTTTAGCTTATATTGATCAAATTACAGAAATATATATTATCATTGTGTGAAGACTTGCTTGTGTGTTGTTGTCTTTTACCAGCTCAGATCTCTGATGGACTGATCCAGCTTACTGCCATTAACAGCACAGACTTGTCGCAGCACACTCCTCTGTCTGGCAACATCAGCCTGCCCTGGTGGTGTGAGGCCCTGCAGGGAGAGGTGAAGGTATGACATGTACTTTAGGCTACTTCCATATTGTTTGAATTTGCGTTTAAGTAAGAAAGAAACGCACCCCCAAAGCATACATTGCTCCGAGACAGTATTACCTCAGAAATGCATAAATTATCTGGGGTTCAAATAATTTATGTATTTCTAAGAAGGACATAATTGAAGTTTGTAATTTTAGAATTTTAGAATGTCCAATTACTGCATGAATTTCATTATAAGAGGGTGTGCCGGAGAAAACATTTTCAAACTGGAAAAAAGTTGTTGTTTTTTTCCGTTTTGTTGTTTCTGACTAGAAGCGAAATGAAATTACAAAAATGAACACACATGCCGATACATGTTTCCTTTTTCCACTTCTTGCCAGAACTGCTGCATCATGAGTCTGACTTTACTGGATGAATTCAGGAAGCCCTTCACCTGTGTCAGCTATCCTGTTTCCATGAAGCTGGAAGAGGCGCCCGTTTCTTATGACCACGACGGTGAGCACTACCTGATCCACTACCAGGACTCAGACACTCAGGTGAAGATGCGGCTTGTGTGGGAGGAGGAGCAGCAGCAGTTTGTCCTTGTCAGTTTAGTCGTCTATCTGAGTGTTTGCACTGTCAACAAGCATTTTGGCAGAGATTACTGACCCTGACATACGTCTGTTGAGTTGAGGTTGCTCATCACCACTGTCCAACTTGTGGAAAATTGTCGGGTGAAAGACTGGGTCAGCCGTAGAGCTGCCCCACTCCATCGTAGCAGGTTCTGAAATTGTTCACTTTTGTGATGTCAGTAAATATCATGGTTCAAAACCTACTGTATTGTACTGTGCCCCTTTTTTTCCTATTTTCTGTGCCTTACACATCAGTTCACAGATGTCTGCCTGTTTTTTCTTATTTGATAATACTATTGCCTCTTGTTTCTGTAATGAGAGACTTTGTCCGCACTGTTGACTGTATCTAAAGATGGACAACCCCTCTGTAATGCCATCTATAGATTTCTTGAACAATTCAGTGTTGTGGCTCTGACCATTGCCCTCTTGGCAGAGCCTGACTCCTTGGTGCTTGAGTAGAGCTGTGGCAGACCATCAAATGCCTATGGGCCATGTAACTGTCCTCAGATGGTCCTCCTCTAATGTTATTTAAGCAGATGAGTTACTTTGCTTGTACCGTTTTTATACCAAGCTATCAACATGTTTACTTCTACTGTAAAGCTAGACCTTTTAACATGAGGGCCTATGAGGACTTTTTGGAGCCAGTCTCAAGGGGCCATTTAAGGATTTGAAGTTTTTGTCTTTATTTTTCATCTGCTTGGTTTAAGTTTGCAAAATCATTTTACAAATCTTAAGAATAATGAATGATTAATGCGTTGCTCTCGACATCATGAAGAGAGATAGATAGAATAGAAATATTAATTGGAACATTTAATTATAATTTTATGACATAATTGCTTAAAACCTGTCTGAATTCCATAGTCTGAATCTTTTAATGCTACACTGATAGTTTTTTGCATCTGCTCATTGATTGATTGTCGTAGTATTATAATTAGTCAGTCTATAATTATTCCAGTGACACACTCAAGCTGTTTGCACACAGGCTGCGCAGTTTTTGTACTTTGTATACTCAAAACTAAAAGAGGGAAAATATCATTCTTTAAGAAAACAACTTGAGACTTTCTGACCGAGGTGCTGAAATGACCTTTGTGTTTGTTTTTTTTTATATGTATGCAGTGCAGAAGTGAAGAAGCAAATTTTAAAAAATACAACCATTTTGTTAGAATTTGAGTTATACCCATACAAATATGGATCTTTGTCAAAGTGGAACAAAATAAATCTCTGTCCCAAGTAGAATGCACATTGAATATTTAATGCATAACGAAAACCTGAGCTTATATGTAACCTGGGGAAGGTTTTTGTGGCACCTTGTTTTGATCTGCTTTATGTTGTAATACCGCTCCACCATGACACTTAGTGACTCACAAGTCATTTTTTTTAACACTGTAATAGGATATTTCAAAAGAGCACAGAGTTTAATGGTCCATTTACATCGGATGTTATTTCTATACCAAAACCCTAAGGTCATGTTGAGGAAATAAGATTGCAGGATGTTGCAATTTATCCATGTGTGATGTTTTCTTACATTTGGGCTGAAACACCTAAAAACTCCACGATATCGTTGCCATCCTCTCTCACGGCTGATTTCATCACTTAGCTGGTCCCTTCCAACTTAAAGCATCCAAATTACTGTAATATTAATTATTAATAATCCTCAGTCATTAAATATTCTTATTGTAGTGATGTCTTTCATGTATTTCCTGAATTTTACGTTTTCCTTTGTTGTGTATGTAGATATTTGCTGATGTGAGCAGGCAGACTTTAAATGCATCCACCCTTTTAATTAACACTTTCAAGACTGAACTCTTCGTTTTTACTAAAATCAAGCAAAATTAGGGCATGCTTTACGTGTGTGTTGGAATGAACGCTTTGCTCCTTTTGTATGTGTTTTGCAAATCACATTTTGCCTCCTTTTATTGTGGCATGAATATGTTAAAGTCCACATTTCCTCAATTACACTGTCAGCTGTTATGATCTCACTTTCAGATGAAAATTGAGCCTAATGTCCACACCCTGGGCAAATCTGGCTACAGCGATAGAATTAGTGCGGGAGCAATTGTTGGAAACTGCTGCTGATGGGCCAGCACTGCTGATGGCAATAAAATAAGGCAGGCCTCTGGATAATAGGATTTCAGAGGCTCCCCTTCCTTCTCTCAACGAGGGTCATCATCACCTTGAAAAGATGCTTATTTTTCCAAACACAGCTCCAACATCTTTGGCAGTAGATCCAAAATTATTTGGGGAAATGAGCCAGAGGGGAAACGAGGGGCAACAGTATGTGTGATAAATTGTTTTCAGTGTTTTGTTTTTTTTGTCACAGGCTTCACAATTGAAATGAGACAAAAGCTGTGATGGGAAGAGAGACACCGTCTGAATCATAAGGGAACCGTGTGCTGTCATATTGTTAACATTTTACAGGCATTTCCTTCTGGTTTGTAAAGGCAGAATGAACCAATATAGGGACAACATAGAGCCATATAGAATTACACTGGATTGCTTAGTTGGACACCTGAAACACTGACAAGTACCACAAACTGCCCATTACTTGGACTGAATGATATGTATCATGGAAGATATTCGGGTTATAAGCGTGTTACAACACATTCCCATTATAGTGACCTTCAAACTACTGTTTGCCGTCACATCATCTGGTGCAAACTGCCAATCTTCCATTCCCATTTTATTAGAAAAACCAGGAGCCAAGGGCATTGTGTGCTGGTAATGGACTGGCAAGTATATAAAGCCATTTATTCAAACATTTGAGTCATAGTTGTGGCTGAACAAAGGACCATTGACAGAAAGTACAGTATGTTCTGTCTGGTTTCTGCACAAAATATTAATCTCATGTACCGACTGTGATTTTTCTATGAGGAATTAGAATTAAAAATAGACTACAATTTACATCTATTTGAACATAGTTTAATATAGGCTCTTCTCCAGTAGATGGCTCTCTTTAGTAAACAATGAGGAAATCTATAAACAACATTGTGTTTTCATTTTCTCTGTGCTTTCAATCAGCAAAAGACAGTTCCGGAGAAACAGAATACTTAACTGACTTGTGGAAATCTTTTTATCAGCACAATGATAATCTCTTTTCTGAGAATCATCTCTGCACAGTACAGGGAATTTATTATGCTCTCGTCTTTCCTTGCCGTTTCCCTTTTTCTGCTCTTTTGCAAAGTCATTACCAGCCTGTGTGTTAATCAAAACTTAAAAGACTTCAACACCAAATAACAATTAAGAACGAATCCGCCGCCAAACCACTGAATGGGTAAATTTAGTGGCATAAAGCTTCATTAAACTCATCTTTCTTAGTTTCCTCACAGGCTAATCTTGGAAGAAAATTGCTTCCATTTTTAGCCTTTAATTCTCTCCCATGTGAGTGACCAGCTGGGCCCGCAAACTAAGCCAATGACACAGTCCTTATTTTGTCCTCTCACTGGAGAAAAAACAGTCAACTAATGAAATTCTGCATGAGTGAGATTGATTGTGTGTGTCTGCCAGCATACATGTTGGCTTTCTTTTTTTTTTTTTTAATTTACAATGACACACTGAAAAGATTGTTGCCTTAAAAGAAAATTAATACTCTGTTCATCTTCCCAAAGTTTGGGAAATAATCACACTTTTCTTCCGCACTGATGACTGCTAAGTCCTCACAAATCCTGACCCGTAATATTCCACATTTACGACCCTGTTGAGTATATGAGGCCAGGGAAGTTAATTATGCTTGTAATGATCAGAACTACATCAGCTACAACAGCCCAAAATGTCTCTGCCAAAAATCTCCCATTGGAAGCTGTACAATGAAGCGAGAACTGTTTTGTCGAGGCAACAAAATAACAGATGGCCTGGCATGTACAGTTGCTAGAAGTGAACCCTGCTACAGTAACATTGTAGTCACATTTCTCTAACTGTTCACCATCTTGTCTTCTGTAAGTCTTTTGATCCCTGCAGTGAAGAACAACTGGATAATATGTCAATCTGTGAAATAATTACATTGTAGTGGATTTAAATACAGTAAAAAAAAAACTATGTAATTTTATGGTCAAATGTTACAAAAGACCAAATTATTACATGTAAAACTACAGGGTATGGACAGCAAGACAGCTAAATAAATGATTTACGCTTTTTCAATCTTTAATATATATATTTTTCCTTTCAAATACTGGAAAATAAAGATTTTTTTGCTGCTTTAAATATAGTGAAAAATGTGACATTTTATGATAAAATCTTATAAAAATACAGATTTTTGATGTAGACATTATTGCCAGTTTTGGCCTGTTTTTTGCTTTTTTTCTAACAGTTACCATGTTTTTTTTCTGTGATTGTAATAATTATCTGTAGTTTCACAAAACAGATAAACTCTACAAAATAATAAATTGTTGAAAAAAAAAATAAAAACTGTAACTGTAAAGAAGACCAGCCAGTTAATACAGTCACAGCTGCTAGAGGCCCAGTGAAGCATGTTGGGAATGAAGGCTGGACAGTGCAGTCCAATCCCACAGCACCGCTACTGCGGTACAAATTGCTGAAAACCTTACTGCTGACTATGACAGAAAAGTATCAGAAACCCATTGGGCACTACAAAATGCTTTACATGGGGCTGTGTGTGTGGCTATAAACTGGTCTGAGTGTCCTTTTTGACTCCTGTACCCAACCAAAAGCACCTACAAAGGGCACTTGAGTATCAGAACTGAACCACAGAGCAATGTTCTTCTGAGAGATCTTGAGTTCTTGCTTTCATTTGAGCGTTACTTTGGCACATACCACTTACATAAATGTTGTTACAGACCCCTACACCCCTTCATGGCAACGATATTCTCTTATGACAGTGGCCTCTTTCAGTAGGATAATGTGCCCTGGAATGCTACAAAAATTGTTCAGGAGTGGCTTGAAGAACATGACATGAGGGTTAAAGGTGTTGACTTGGCCTCCAAATCCTCCAGATCTCAAGTCAATCCCATAAGATAGCTACAGAGAGAAAAAGTAGCTCTGATGGTCATTCATTTGAATTTCTCAGGGATATTTCACCCTATTTTGACCAGAACCTGCAGCTTAAGCATGAGAACAGGGTAGAACATTTAGAAGAGGATTATTCTTCATCTTTAAACTGGCAGAGCATGATAGAAATCAATATTTCAGATAGGACACAATCCACCAAAACTGCGATCCTGAAGGGAGCAGATGGGCTGAGTCACCTTGTCATGAAATGGAATTTAATGGAATTAGCCTATGTGTGTGTGTTGCATTTCCTTTGAATTTGTGCATGCATGCATGACCTTCTCATCTGAATGCAGGGAATCAGCAGCATGCTGAATGTAAACAGGTGAACATCTGGTAAGGCACCATGACACTGGATACAAAGGAAATATCCTACCATTGAAAAATGTACAATGGAATCATCATGAAGCCATGGCCCATTTAAACGGAAAAGTTATGGCGGATTACATGTTACATGAACTATGCATGGCTTTTGAGCAAACAATATTTGTTTGCATTCAGGGAGATGAATCACTCATGCTCCAGAGGATGAGTGGAAAGAATGGGTTGTATAGCTCGGGGGAGAGACCACAGCGTTGGTATGGGAAGTGGAGGCAAGCAAACTGTCTGGGAAATGATTCATGTTGCAGGGTTTAGGTGCCCTAACAAAGGCCATAACTCATATTTCATCGTAGATGGAGATGATATAACATCTGCAAAACCTTTGTATTTTGATCTAGCTTGTCCTGGGGCAGAGATACTCATATCTGCTGGAAGGCAGAGATAGAGTACAGTTGCTGTTATTAATAGAGCATATTCAAAACAGCAGCCATTGTGCCAAAGTACTTTCCAGTAAAAAAAAAAAAATTATGATTAGTGATACAAATCCTCTGACAAGTGTAAATATTGAGGTCAAGTCCCTGTAGAGCTATTTATGATGATAATTTACCGAACTAATAGTAATAATTTAAACCCAGAATATGAACAACACAGATTCCAATACTTCTGAATTGATAAGAAATGGCATGTTCAGTAAGTCTTGCACTTTTCAGTTTAAGAGTGCGGAGGAGAGAGTGGTCAGGAAGATGTTGAAGGCCCTCCCTGAGCACAGCTCAACAGGCACCGACATGCTAAATCCAATGCTTTGAAAAAGGCAGTTATTTATCGTGCCATCAAACTTTGGAATAGCTGCCCCCTCCACATATGACAATCTAACAGTAAGGCCTCATTCAAATGCAATCTTAGAATGCACTACTTAATGGCTGAGCAGTAATCCAGTCTGACAAGTATTATGTCCTATTTATGTGATGTTTCTTGTTCTGTTTGTTCCTGTTGTCTGAATGACTGGTCTAGCATCAACTTGTCACCGTAAACAGATGTACATCAAATGTGTATTTTGGTAGATGTGATCTAGATGCTTGATCTTTTTATGTAAGGTTGTTTTTAGGACCCCAGGAAGACTAGCTGGTGCCACTGGCATCAGCTAATGGGGATCCTTTTTAAATAAATAAATAAATAAATAAACCCCACAAAGTTGTATGAAACACTACTTTACCTTGCTGTGTATATTACAAGGTTAGGATGAGACCCTAGAGTATTAATTATAGAGATTAACCCACCTAATTTAATAGCAGTAGTATATCTAAGACACCAAGGTATGAATAATTGTGGAGAAAACCCTCATTATTATATTAAAACAGATAAGAGCCTTTGGTATTATCGATATCGGATATTAACCTAACTACTTTAATATAAGGCTGAGATCCAACAGCATTAGAAAGTACGGAAATTAACATGACAATTTTTTTTAAAGTACTCTACAAAATACATATGAAAATGCAGAAAGTCAGTCTGATTGCAAAATATTGGTTTTGCTTTCCACCAAACTATAAAGCGATGACAATGGGAGGGTTCAGCAGCTTCATTTGAAAGCACCTCTACCTGTTATTTTAATTACTACAAAAGCTTTATCTGCCGTCATGTAGGTGAAAGAAAGAGGGTACAGAGAAGTGGAAGTGCTGGTATTTGGAGCTTCTTGGTAATGAGTCAGTAACTGTAATGTTCTATAGTGGCCTTGAATCATGAACTCAAGAATAACTGAAATGTTAACACAACAAGCAGTGCTTTACCTCTCAAGCCTGATTCTGATTAAATCAAAATTACCTAAATTGGTATGCAAAATAGGTAAGGGCAAATACCTGCGACTGGAGGCTCCACCAGCAGAGGAGGCAAGAGATGCAGGAGCACCGACTGTATTGCACAGTCTGTGGTGCAGGTGTCACGGTAGATCGACTGTGACGTCATCGCGGTGGGCGGTAACAGCTACCTCGGACCCGGAAGTTGGGCGCAGGTAACAAGAGCTGGAAAAAAAATCGAATTTCGGCGCTTGAATTGAGAGTCTGTGTTGCGTAGAGAAGATAACATAGACAAGAACAGCAGGGACGTCTGGAGGAGACATGACGAACGGATGTTGGCTGAGCAGGAGCGGGGTTCAGGTGTTTTATATCTTTGCTACTTCCGGAGATGATGAGCATGATCAGAGGCAGAAGGAACAACAAATCCGCAAATACTGAGTTATATAATCTGAATGAGAGACGTCTGAGGAGGAGATAAGTAGCAGTGATGGTTTTGTAGCTCTGTAGATGCTGGTGTGTGGCTGGCAGACTGACTGCCACTGCTGCCACTATTTTAAAAAAAACGCGCTAAATGTGCGGGCAGGACTGAAGTAGTGATTGGCCAGAGAAGGGGGCTTGTGTTTAGCTGCCTCATGCCTGCCTGACCTAAAGAGAATATCCATAAAAGTCTTTATTTTTAAGTTGCATTTTGATATATGTGGGTGTTTTAGCTAGAACGTGACTGAAAGTGTGACAGTTGCCCTATAATAAAATAGTTTAGGCTGCAGCAGTTTGCCATTATTTGTTTGAGTAATGAATTAGGAAATGATTAAGATTATGATCATGCAACAAACATTGTCAAACAACAACAAAACAAAAATCTGGCAGGGTACATTGTTTAAGGGTACCAGGAAAAAAAATACTTAAAAATCTGTTAATATTGTACCTTCAAGATCTTTAAAGCAGTGACAATAATGGCAAATATCTGCAAAATAATGATATTTTAGTTGATTTAGATGACGTAAACAGTGTAATTTTGCCGTCACAAGTAAAGAAACAAAATACCAATTTGTTAAAAACAGATTTTTATGTTTTGTTTTGTTTTTTGGCATATTTTCTTAAAGTTACCAAGTAATTAATGCTTATTTTCTGAGGTTTTACTAGTTTATAATCTGTACTGGGCATATGGGTTCTGTAAAGCCTCTTGAGACAATTTGATCTGTAATTGCCGCTACATACTTCAAATTGAATTGAACTGAACTTGAACAAAACAGGCATTCTGTAAAATTCTTTGTTATAGTATTCATTGAGTATGAGGAGTTAGCTTTTTTCTAAAGCCATACGTATTTTTAAATACCACTTATTTAATGTCTGGTGGCATAAACACAAGTTATTAACTAATTACTCATAAAATTGTGGTCATCAAATTAAATTTCCACATTTCCGTTTATTTTCTTCCACTTTTCCAGGGTCAGATCACAGTGGCTGCAGGCTTAGCAGGACTTGCACTACATTCGCAGCACTACACCTATCTTAGTGAATGATGGTCCCACTGGGTGGAGACTCCATGTCCCTTCTTCAGGCTGTGCCCAGCTGAGCACCATGGATAAAGTCTTAGACACCAGATGCTCCTCGTGGACCTGGCTCCAGAGGGGGCCCCGGGCCTCCATGTCCCAGGTGAGGTGTTGAAAGCTCTGTCTTTGCTAACCTCATTGGGATCTTTGAATCGCTCTTTGTCTGACCCTTCTCCTAGGATCTCCCACCATCACAGGGCCACACGAACCCCACCACTGTGACAAGCAATTCTCAGAGGGAAGCACGCAGTTTTCAAAATCTGCTAATAATACTTTAGTGCTTCAGACTCTAGGACACCTTCAGAGGTCTTGCTTGGTCCACGCCTTGACAGGCGAAAACTGTTTTGCAGCACAAGCCGAACTGCACAATACTCCTCAGGTGCTTCTATTGTTATGGCTGATGTGTGTTTATCAAAATACCGCTTGCTGTGGCTCCTAAAGCCCAATGTAAAGCGTGACAAGAATAACATCTTTGGCTGCGTGGTCCAGTGTGGCATCAGTCTGCAATGATGGCAAACAGTACAGCAAATAAATAGTCCTGCATATTCTTGTAATACAGGCAATAATACTAACTTTAATTTCCTTTTTTTATATATTGACACTTGTACTTCAGTATAATTTATAGAAGAATTACTGCTTTTTTATTACACTACACATGAGATCTTTACACACTTTAGATTAACATCTTACTTACAAAACAGATGACCATCAACTAAAATATGTCCATTTTATAGATTAGAATGTTTAGTGACACCTTGATAACCTACAACATTAAAATGGTGTAAACGTGTTAAAGCATCAATAAAACCCTTCTGTTACTTGTATTAGTATTTTTAAACTATGTTATTTTTAACTATGTTTGAAGCAGCTCATTGTCGCATACCATTCAGTCCCATAGCTCTGGTGTTTCTTTTCTCATCTTTATGTTGTCTATATTTAAGACAAGTAGATGGTGTCATCTTGGTGTCAAAAATAAATTCTCACCACTATTTCTCCCTCAACCCATTTGGCAAGTTCCTCTGTGTGGAGGCCAGAGAGAAGAAAAAAAAAAAGAGAGACTGCATGAATCAACGCATTATTTTAGTATACTATAGAAGCACATTCCGCATTTCCCATGGTTCACTAGTTTGTGTTGTCCCTCACAGTAACATCCTGTGTGGTGTCTGGTCTCAGAGCAGATGTTTAGTAGGCAGGTACTGTCCAAATTGCTTTCTGATGCAAATGAATGTGGGTTAAAAAAAAGTGTTGCCTGTTTGCTCATACAATGAGCTCTATTTTCAGGATCAAATCTTTGCTAACAGTCTGGGAAATATGCTTATTCAGTTTGCTGCAGAGACTTACATGACAGGAATAATATCGTTCTCATTTCTGCGAGGTCTATATGAAACTACGCCAGCAGTAAGCTAGCTTAGCATAATATAAAGACTTGCAACAGGGAGGAGCTATTTACCTGACTCTGTCTAAAGGGGAAATGGCAGTGTAGCAGCACTTCTAAAGCTCACTGATTAATACATCTTGACATTTATTCCTTCATCCTACTGACTGATACTCCCAAGATATATTTTTTCCCATATCCCACAGGTGCTTTGTTCTGTCATACCAATTTTCATTAAGTTGTCAGTCATTTTGTTTCTAATGGGATTCGAATCGTTGTTTCCTGTTTCTGTTTTAAGTGAAAAGCATATAATTTCATCTGTGCAGTTGGAGCTTTTTGACAACATTCACGCTTGTCATTGTTCTGTATTTAAAGTACTGCCAGTGAGGGTATGGGCAGTCTGTCAGTCATTTTAAAAGGAGACAGACTGAGAATTAAATGAGAGTGACCTTAAATGCTCCACTTTTTTTCAAATAAGATTAAGTTCCAGATGTGCTTGGCTTTGATAAATCTAGAATATATCTCTGGAATATAATTTTAGATGCCATCAGTGGTGTTTTCTTTGGCAGCAATGGCAACAGATTAAGAGAGATTTGGTGTGGCTGATATTTTTAGACATGTACAAATAATACTAGAATCGAAGGAGAATAGAAGGGGCTTTAAAAGCAAAAATGAGGATTGCATTTGAGGAAATGTTGCATTTGTAAGTTGTAACTGTTGTTTTCCTAAAACAATATTAGGGAATATTGAAGATTTTTCTGTGATGGTGGTTTCTTATTATAGTATATTGTTTGGGTCTCTGTCGGTAGTCCTTATTAACCTCCGTTTATTACCTCCGCCAGGAGGTTATGTTGATCACCGGAGTTGTTTGTCCTGCCGTCTGTCCGTCTTGTGTGTGTGTGTGTGTGTGTGTGTGTGTCTGTTAACAGCTTAACTCAAAAGTCATGGACGGATTTTCACCAAATTTTTACAGGATGTCGGAAGAGCACAAGTAACAATCGATTAGATTTTGGAGGTGATCCGGATCACCGTCTGGATCCAGGATTTTTTTTTTTTGAAGGTACAGACAGAGGTCGCTGCAACGATCCCGGGCGACGACCGAATTCCCCCGCGGCAGGTTCGGGCTTCCCGGGCGTGTCGGGACCGACGAATCGAAGCGGCGGCGACGCGTGCGGTACCATAAACACGCTGCGCGCAACGGTACCGTCACGTGCGTGCGGCGGCGACGCGTGCGGTACCGTCACGTGCGTGCGGCGGCGCCGCGTGGCGTCGCTGCAACGATCCCCGGGCGACGGCCGAATCCCCCGCGGCCGCTTCGGGCTGCCCGGCGAGTCGGGACCGGACGAAACGAAGCGGCGGCGACGCGTACGGTACCGTCACACGCGCGCGCAACGGTACGTGCCTGTAGCGGGCGCCGCGTGCAAAAGACTGTGCTGTTACACTGTTACATGCATGTTATGCTTTCTGCACAAACTGTTGAAAACTCAATACAATCCGTCCATGACTTTTGAGTTATGCTGTTAACAGACAGACAGACAGACAGACAAGACAGATGGCCTGGCGGAGGTCTGCGCTCTCCGAGTTGCTTTTCTAGTCTTCTAAATGTATTTAGTCGGGTGAAGGTTGAAGGCTACAAGTTGTGACTTTACAGATGGCAGTTGATGGATTTCATTGTCTCAAATCAGACATAAGCAGGCCAGTTGTTTGTCAGTGTTCAGTCTTTATGTCAACTAGCCAAGAGTATAAATACTGAGTTGAAAAATGAATTGCAAATCTAAGGAGGAGTGATTTCACCGGGAGTTATGTGTGGGACTATTTCCTGGCGCTGTGACTGAGCTAATCCGGTGCTGGCAGATTTACTGTACAGATGTGTGAACAAAATCAATCCTCTCACCTGTCTAAAGTGAGGCTATGCTAAGTACAAAGCTAAGCATACCATGTTAATCTACCAGCTGTATGTGTGAGCTTGTTATTATTTTGTATGTTGTGTATTCATGCCTAGATTGTGACATTAAGCAAAATTAACAATGTTTTCTTCCAACCTCCAGCACATGCTAAATGCAGCACATTTTGAGGGATGCAAAAACCAGACAGGCTTCATAGAAACGGTCTGGGCTCTGCTGGTGCAGAGTTCCTGGAACAATTGGTTTAGTGCAAAGGTCCGTGCCTGAGGCAAACTCTATTGTCTGAACCACTATTTAGAGGGAAAGCAAGAGGCAGGAGGAGAGCGATAAGAACACAGAGGCAGAATTTCCAGACACACAAAGAGATCCTCCGTCATTATGTTGTGGGGAACAGATGTTTTCTCGGCGAACGTCAGGCGTACAAGCACTGAACATCTGCGTCGTGGTGCAGAATCCATGTATCTTAAGTGTCGGTGATATTTTCGGTCATCACAGCCATTCCCCACACTGTTATTTCCTCTGTAAACTCTCTCTACAAGGCCATGAATTATTGAAAACCCAGCGGTTAGTTGTATCTGTGTCATACTAGCATGTTGTTTAGACTTTTGACACTGGGAGATTCCCAGGGGAACTTTACTCATTGCTTGTGTCTGACTTGTTACTGTGAAGTGCCACGTTGAGTTCTTCATCCCACTTACAGCTATGACTGAAAGTGAAAAATGAAACGGAGATGGCTCGGGGTCACAGGGCGTCACTGCTGCACTCTGCTTGGGAATCAGGTTGGTGAAGCCCGCGATGCTACAGCAGGTATTTGATTAAGCGACACAAGGGAAAACTTAGTAAGATATCCACTTATTTTTATTCTAATAAGCTTTTTATTGCATCTCATATATATGGGAACAACAAGTCGCTGCTACAACTTGTTCTGTTACACACATGTTGAAACGAGGCAGTCAGTTACGGGGTGATTACATTTTAATCACATTTCTGCCGTGAGGCACTGTGTGTGCTACCATTAAAGATGATGGCAGTCACTGTGGCTGGCATAACATTTTCCACATACTTGCAGCTGTCACAAAAGCAAATTAAGACAGATATGGCGGGCAGTCTGCCACTTTGATACCTGGGCATTTCCTCGGAACCTGCCAATATCAGATTGTCGCTGAGTCGTAACATTTTGATTCAGCGTAACGGTGCACCACACAGGCCACAAGCTTTTATCACAACACTGCATGTGCATATGAAACATCCAGGACTCCACATGGCATTATAAAGTCAGTATTTGCTTTTGGTGCTGCCAGGGTCTAATTTTATGGAGCATATAAAATTGATGAGATTCTACTGTTGCTATGACAATGACCCTTGCTCTCGCCGACCGCTGGCTGTTACACAAGAATACATGAAGCACATCTGTTGTTCTCTCACAGCCAACAGCTCATTTATGAACTTACATGCTCTCAAATGTAGAGTGGAATTGTGCAAATAATGTGCAACATCAAAACATGATATCCAGACTGAGTTCAGAAGTTGTTTCAAGTTCAAAAGGGAGTCAGTATGAATGATAAAAATGTACACATTTACAAAAACAAAGGTTAGAACAGAAGCTGTGAATAGGTTCAAAGAGTAAGTTAGTGGAATGGCTTTGAAAAACACTAAATAGATTCCAAAAATACTTAAGAATAAGATAACAAACTAATAACAGAAGTATGGACACTAGTGTGTGTGCATTTTGTTTGTGAGTTTTGTATGTGAATAATACACATTTCAGTAGATAAATCCAAAGGGATCTGCAGAAAATACACTCAACAAAAATATAAATGCAACACTTTTATTTTCGCTCCCATTTTTTATGAGATGAACTCAAAGATCTAAAACTTTATCCACATACACAATATCACCATTTCTCTCAAATATTGTTCTCAAATCTGTCCAAATCTGTGATAGTGAGCACTTCTCCTTTGCTGAGATAATCCATCCCACCTCACAGGTGTACCATATCAAGATGCTGATTAGACACCATGATTAGTGCACAGGTGTGCCTTAGACTGCCCACAATAAAAGGCCACTCTGAAAGGTGCAGTTTTGTTTTATTCGGGGTGGGGACGAAGCACACAGGTGCATTTTATTGATGGCATTTTGAATGCACAGAGATACCGTGATGAGATCCTGAGGCCCATTGTTGTGCCATACATCCAAGAACATCACCTCATGTTGCAGCAGGATAATGCACGGCCCCATGTTGCAAGGATCTGTACACAATTCTTGGAAGCTGAAAATGTCCCAGTTCTTGCATGGCCAGCACACTCACCAGACATGTCACCCATTGAGCATGTTTGGGATGCTCTGGATCGGCGTATAAGACAGCGTGTACCAGTTCCCGCCAATATCCAGCAACATCGCACAGCCATTGAAGAGGAGTGGACCCCCACCACCATAAAACAAAACTGCACCTTTCAGAGTGGCCTTTTATTGTGGGCAGTTTAAGGCACACCTGTGCACTAATCATGGTGTCTAATCAGCATCTTGATATGGCACACCTGTGAGGTGGGATGGATTATCTCAGCAAAGGAGAAGTGCTCACTATCACAGATTTGTGATAAATATTTGAGAGAAATGGTAATATTGTGTATGTGGAAAAAATGTTTGATCTTTGAGTTCATCTCATAAAAAATGGGAGCAAAAACAAAAGTGTTGCATTTATATTTTTGTTGAGTGTATATTCATAAAGGTGGAGATGTACAAGCTAAAACTCCAGCCTACACCTTTTCAGTCAGTTCTTTAAACTTCCCTTCTTCAGTGATTTGATTTATAATGAATTATTTATTATTTATTTACATGAGATGCTCAATTGGTTTGTAACCGACTGCTAGCAGCACAGCTGTTGGTCTGCCTGTCAGTATCTCAACATTTACCAAATTTTGTCTTGTTCTTCAGAAGATAGTCAGCTGACACTTGTGACCTTCTGACTTTTCCTCTACCACCACCAAGAGGGAATTTTAGTTTTTTTAGTTAAATATCAACGCAACTATTGACTGGATTGGTATGGCAATTAGTTTGGCAATCATAAGATGAAATATTATATTGATTATGCTTGGAGAAGAAATTGTCATGACTTGACATTTTGTGCTGGGTCACTGTTTTTAGTTCCTTTATTGAAAAGATAAACATTTTAATTAATGAGGAACTGACCCAATTTTTTTGTACCATTATTGTTTCCAGTTCCCTAATTTGTCATCTAGCATCATCATAAGCATTGGATTTTGAGGTATTGACCTATTAGCATGATAACATGCTAAACTAAGATGGTAAATATTATACCTGCTAAACATCAGCATGTTAATATTGTCAATGTGAGCATTTTAGTGTGCTCACATTAACAATTTAGCGCAAAGCACCATTCACTGTGCAGCCTAAAGGAATAATAAAACCAGTATTGCAGCATGTGAGGGAGCATATTCAGCCCTAATCCAGTGTACAGTTCCCCTGAATCCTGATCCATTTAATCCTCTACCAAAGTGGAATGGACGTGAAAGGTCAAATATGGTTCATTATGCTGTCATCATAATCACAAGTGTTTATTTTTCTCTCTCACCCACTCTGTGATTGAATGTGTCAGATCTGCATGGGACTGATGAATGTTATTTTCCCACAGCAACAATCCGGGAGGCTCTGTGTTAAATAATGGCCACCGGAGCTGACTAATGAGTGCAGTTAGTAGCAGTTGAAGTGAGAGATTTCGTTTGTCTCTCTTAACTTGTGGGTGTCCGTGATGAGAGATCTTCATTTGCAGGCATGATGATGATTGATACTATTAGGCCCCAACTTCCTCACCGAAGTCTCCACACTTCGTGATCACTCACCTTTGGTATTAGTAAGATGAATGGTCCTCCGTTGTCTTGAAACGGAGGGGTAATTTCCGCTTACTCTCACGTGCGAGCATTTGTAAGGAAAAGGGGGAAAAAATATGACACAGAGGAAACACAGTTTAATCGTGATTGCTGGAAATGGTAAGGATCATTTTTCATGTTTGCATAACTTGTCATGCTGTAAACATCCTCTACTGCTCTCAAAGCTGTGTGGAGACTTTGCATTGAGATAAGAGGCTTTATCTTTAATCACTGAGGAAATCATGAGCATTACAGAGGGGGAAAACACTGGATTTGCCTGTCTGACTAAAAATAACCTTTTAAATTATGTTACATAGTATTTCTCAAGGCTTTAATTTTAATGTCTCACGACCACTGACGGTTACAGACGATGGTGGGCAGGAACTGAAAGAGAAGAAAGAAATGGAGAGTGCCACAAGAAGGCACTGAAGCGCCTTGTGAGTCAACCTTTACTGTCTTATAGAAAGCATCAACGGCAGGTAGACTTTCTGGTTTCTATATATACTAGCAGTGAGCTGTTTGTGTCTTTGTGTGTGACTTTTTTTAAATTTATAGTTTATATTTCAAAATCTTGCATATATCCTTAAAAATACAAAACTCACTTTCATACTGTTTGGAACAATTTCCTTTAGAGTTTACAGGTCATACTCTGACGTTGTTGGCAGACATTCAAAAACAAATCTGTCCTCTTTTCTTTGTCGTCTTGAAAAGTTTGCTTGACAATATAGTTGTGTTGTTTATCTGTCAAAGCCTATTTTCAGTGATTTGGCCGTCATGCTCAATCATTTGCCCGGATACGGACTCGACGCTTGAGAAGAACGGTTCGAACAGCAGTTCTGTTTTTAGAAAAATTGATTTGCCAGCCCGACAAAGTTAGGTCAGAACAAGACAACATGATTCACAGTGTTTCTGCTCAGATGGTTTTTAGTTGCAGATAAAGCCCAATTAAATCTGTTATTATTTCAGCATGTGCCAAATGCTCTTTTCCAGCTTATTATTAGAAAAATTTGGCAGCTGTTCTGATGTATGTGCCATGCCAAACACTACCTATTGTCACTGAATGTTTTAATCGTATTCATAACATCTTACACAATGTATACATCATATTCTTCCTGCACATTGTTTAGTAGCCTGGCGTCTCCACAGCTTTCCTCCCTCATATACAAAGATGACTCCCTCCATACTGGAAAGCCACTTCAAACTGACTCTCCATCCACACTAAAGTACGGTGCTGGTCAGCTGTCACTTGCTGTTTAACAGACATCTTGAACATATCCATTGAGATATGTTCAAGATGTCTGTGCCAATCTGCTTCAAGACTCTACCAATCATCCCTGTCACCAGCAAACCAAGAGCCACATGGCTAAATGACTACGGACCTGCCACTCTGACCTCCATGGTAAACAGTAATTTCGTTGCACCTTAAAGCCATTTCAACCCCTCTCCTGGACCTCCTACTGTTCAGCTACAGAGCCAACAAATGATGCAGTAAACACGCCATCCATTGTACTGCCAGCAAATGGACTCCTCAAGAAGCTACTGGAGTCCTGTTTGTATATTTCTGCCTTTAACACTCCATCACAAGTAGGACAAGCTCTTTCAGTTTCATCTGCCTGGATGTTGCATTTGAACCTGGGAAAGCACATCTTGTGATGCAATTCAGGGAACAGCATAGAACACAAATCTTTGAGGAGAGTGGAGGTGGTTAAAGATTTCATGAAGAGTCCAGCCCCACCTGCCACTGTCATCCTGTATGACCTCTTAATGGACACTGTGAAGTTCACCTCCTCTCTGGGAAACCTCTTCTCCCTGGACCTGAACCACAGCTCCCTGACCTAAAAAGCTCGAAAGTCCAAAGACAATGATGGCACACCTCTACACCTTCATATAATCTCACTTCCTCCATCACCATCTGGTAGGGTGCCACCACTGTCAAGGACAAAGGAAGACTGCAGTTTGCCATCTGATTGGTTGCCTTATCTCCAGGACTTGGTCACCTCAAGGTCCCTGAGGCAGTCAGAAAAGATTGGGGCCGATCTCTTCCACTCTGGACACAAACGTTTTGAGATATTCCCTTTAGCAGGAGGCTCCTGTCTAGCCAGAACAAAACGTCGCACCACAAAAAGAATTTCTTCCTATCTGCAGCTTCTATAACCAACAAAGACAGAACCCAACCTGACACACATTTTATCATGCCCCCATAGATGGTAGATGTTGCATTAATGCATAGCCTCCACATATGTTTCCATGCATAACGTTAAGATGTATTTTTCTGGACTGTTATTCTTGCACACTGCACATAGTTTTATACTTCATACTGTGAGCATTTAGAGATTTCACTGGTGTATACTATGCACATCCACAACTGTACCGCTCCTGCATTTTAAAAACAGACATATTTTATGTATTTCTGAGAAACTTTATATTCTCTTCTTCTTTTCTTATTGTAAAAGTTTCTACCTTTGCAGTGTATGCTTTTTGACTTGCAGTACCTGATTAAATCTTTTGTTTTTGTTATGCGCCAAAATACCAAGACAGATTTATTGTATGTATAAACTCAAGCCTTTTCCAGACATGGGATACGTAGCATTGCGGTTTCATCAATTTGTTAAATTGACAGCAGTCTGTCATTTAGACAAACATCACTTTCATGTTAATGTTAGTCCTGGCTTCATGCATACATACCCACAGCCGTGACAGAGTGCTGGTGGTACAATCACAGTATTTGTCATACGTGCAAGATTGGACTGTACTTCAGGTGCATAATAATGCACTTTGTAACAAACTGATGATAGTCAGTCTGGATTCTCATAACTATAATGAATTCATTGCTTGTTCCCCATGATCCATCCATAGTAAGCTCAACATTAGCATTAGGAAAGTGCAGGGTTCACTAAATATTTCTGTATCCGCGATGTTCAGTGGAAGAAGAACACCTGAAAATGGTCCGAATCACTTCATGTGGTTTTCATGTCAGATGTCCAGGTGAGGTCTGTTCTCAGTTCTTCTCCTGTGGCCTTGCTGTACTGGCTCGCACACCCTCACGTCATCACTTTCTGCCGTACTCGCAACCTTGTGGGCCGGAGCACACACTGCATCTCATCAGAGAATATTACCTAACACTCAGAGGACAACATTCATCAACGTCAGGTTGCTTTTGCCAACAGTGCATTTCTTTCTGTGGATGCCCCGAGTCCATTTCAGTTGTTCCAGCAGCACCGCAGGGTATGTTGTGCGACCTGTGACACTTCAGCAGCACACGCTGTATCTCTTTCAAGGTTCTTTCGTCTTTAGTTTCTGCTGATATGAAATAAATATATATCAGATTGCTTTTTTGTCCTGGCATCAGTTTTACACTATGAATATCTCTTATTCTGTATAACTGAAGTTTTTATTTTTTTTAAATTCCCAAAATACTGAGATGTCGGGTTTGCTATTTTTTGCCCTTGTAAACTGTATTTAAGGAAGTCATGTCCTCCATTAGTACAAACTCCTCTAATGATGACATTACGAAGCACACAGCATTTGCCAAAAACCAATCCAGCCCACACACAAATCAAAAACATGGCAAAGACGAAGACAAAGTTAAATGCTTGGTTTCGAAAAGCTGTCTTACACACCAGAAATAACTAATTTGACAGTCGCAATAAAATGAAACTGAATACGACACACCAACGCATGATCACAAGCTATTTTCTCTATTAGCAAAAAAGCAATAAGTTTAGTGGTGATAATTACACTGCAATCAACTACCAGCAACTAACACTTTGGCATCTCTAAATAATAAAATATCTGCCTTATCAGTTTGCAAGGAAACCATTATCCACTTTTATCAAATGACACTTAAATGCAAACAACAGGCAGAATCACAACCAAAGAGAGAGAACTTCTGCATTTGAAAGTTGTATTTGAAAATAATCCAACCCAAAAGGACCCAGACCCAGCACACGACCAATTCTCTGCATCCATCAGAAAATGCAATCTAGACAGCTTAGTTTAACTGCATTTTAAAGCAGGAAGTGATTAATTTACTGTATAAACATTAGGTATTTAATCAATAACTGGAGATGGACTTTAACTAAGGAACTTGAACGTAGTGCAGGTTTACTGTGCTTCCTGATGATCATGTTCATAAACTTTAACAGTTAAGAGTCTAAAATACTTCAAAAAATACAAACGTCTGTTAATGTGAAGATTCCCACATCTTAAAAAAACACCAAAGCAGCCTTAAAGGTTCTGAAGTGTTGCCTATAAACACGCGGGTGAACTTATCACCTTCTTCCAGATGGAAAATCTGCGACAAGCGCACCTTGTGTCAGCGGTTTCCAACATACACACTGTAGATATGCAATAGATGTATGCATAATACAGCACCAAACATGCCTAAAGGCGGGTTACTCATTAACTTTCATGAGCAGGTACACTGCAACTTAATGTTGAGTGGCAAGTCCACTTAGTTAAAAGTCCACATAGTTTGCAGGCATTGCATCACTTATTATATCAGTACATATGCAGGCATGGCATAAGTACAGCTCTGGGGGCCGTATGTTATTTAGAGCCTCTTAAGAACAACAGTCGTCCAAAAACACCCTCGGGAATTTACAACGATCCCACTATCGAAGAGAGTCACGTAAGAGCCACAGCCAACACACAAATGCAGGGAAAATCACATTAGCCACTAGAAAGCCTTTTGATTTAAGCAGCACAAACGCTTAAGCCCTGTCGAGGAGGACGGCATGCGTGCGCAAATCATGGCATCTGATTTATTGTTTGAAATTTAACTAGTGAGTTCTGTCCTTGGTGTTTTGTACACTGTAGGTGTAAATCTTAAATCTAAGTGTTCTGAGCAGAAAGGGAAGGAAAGTGTTTCAACCATGATAAACAGAGGGAGCTTAAGTATGACTAAAATATTCAAGCAAGCCTTCCAGCCTATGCAAATGAGTTACATGGGGATTTTCTTTTAAAGCACACGAGATGAATATAGGAGATTAAAATACAGTACACATAAAAAGAACATATGCATTTCCATGGCAGAATTACAAGAATGAATAGAGCTGCCACATGTGAAATATGGCTTTCTTTGTTCACGGACATGAATGTTACACTTGATTAACTTGACATATGATTAAGCTAATCTTCATTGTGAACCACCATGACAAAGCATGTTGTTTTCCGCTACAACTCGTCCCCCTTTCTGTCCTTTACTACTTTGCCCTTTCTTCTCGCTGATCAGGCAGCTAAAGGTCGACCTGGATCCCGATGTATACACACAGGTAGACCAAAGCCAATTTCAGATGTGTCAGTGGAACTGATGCTGCCAGCTTCCTGTGACAGCTTGAGTGGAACAGCCTCAGTCCTCATCTCCAAATCACCTCTGCTTACTGAGCGGAAACCGTTTGTCACATACGCCTGGAATGCACTGTCAAGCCCTGTCAGTGTACATCCATTATATTTATTACATCATGATTGTTATTAGAATAGAATTAGAATTATTACTGTTATTATGCAAAACTATTCACATGCTCCAGAATTCCAGAGATCTACCAAGTGCTGCACTTATATTTTAAAAATTCTAGCTAGCGGTCTCTTTCAATATCGTATGTATAGTGGAAGTCACTGGCAGATTTTGTTCAACGTAGTTAAACTCCATAATTTGATTGGAAGGTAATTTTTGTTTTTAAAAGAAAAATAAAATTGGTCTTAAAAACCAGGTAGATAATGCTAAAAGATTGAGACTATAACTACATGTTCCAGTCAAAACTTCAGCTTCCTCACGAGTTATGATCCACGTAGGACATGGAAATGGAGAAACAGCATCCGTCTTGTATCACAGGTTAGAGCTAGTTAGTCCAAGTATTAATGTTTTACCATGTAACATTGCTGGAGTTATTCGTTTATGGATGACAAGTTAGCAAGGTGTTTGACAAACATAACTGTCTCAGGCCATCAGTGTCAACCTCTCCAAATCTTTTAAAGAGCCATTAACATTGAAATAACCTTTAATAGTATTAAGGACAAGCGACCACACAGAGGGGAAATACCAAAGAGTGGATTTAGTAGTCATGAATTGCGATATATTTGGTGTCGCCCTACATGATGACATAATTAGCTAATGAAATGTTCCTCAGCCTTGGTTTAAACACTAAGGAACTAGTGAAGGTAGTATGCTAGTTAGCTGAATATACTTACAGTTTTTCCTTAAAAGCCATTTGAAGTATGTTGTTTCTAAGCATTCGGAAAGGTCCACAAACATCCAAGTGGCGTAAATTTCTTCATTTGCCTAAGTCCACGATTGCCAGTGCAGACCAGTGTGTACCGCACAAAATTCGTGTCTGCATTGATATTCCACACTGCAAGTGCACAAAATGCACATGTGACAGGAAAACAAAAGGTTCCTAAGGAAAAATATGTGCAGGAGATTTAGCATTATCCTCTTTTTTGTCGTTACAATAAGGGCTGCTGGATTTGGAGGTGGTTTGATTTGTATATGCTTTGCATTGACCGTAGCAAAACACAGCAGGGAGTTCTAAATTCTACAGAAATCCTGTTTTATGTCCACCCACTGTGCTTGGTACAACACACAAATAATCACATTGACACGGTGCTAAATCTCAATATGTAACTAGCTGCTATATCCTGTGAAAAGTCGCAGCCTTTCTGAAACATCCAGGAGAGCCCCATGTGTGGCTTTCTGTGTTTGATTTCAGGGAATGCAACCATCTCTAGCAGACCATTTCCAGTATAGATCGGCCCATGTGCACGTCTGCTGTATGCCTTTAAAGTCTGCAGTTGGTCAGCACATGGGAATATGGAATACATCAATCGACAACAGGCTAGAGTATAAACCCTATTTCTAATGACCACCATTTCAGTGTGTGGAGACATTGAAACATTGACCGGCCTGCTGTCTCTTGGGGTTGGTAAGCTATGTCTGGACAGTTGAGCGAATGTCATGTAACCACTTTTGTAGTAAATGGTGTGCAGGTACATTGTGTTTTTCGGCCTTGGCTAGGCTCTACAAAGGGGTTCACCATGTATGTCTCACTCACCTGTTCACACACACTCACACACCTGAGATGCTTTTGGAGGTGCTCGCCTGTCTGCCATCGGGAACAACTTGGGCTTCAGTGTCTCGACCATGGCCTCTTCATATGGAGGGGCTGGAAGTTGTACCGCAAACGCTGCGATTAGTGGACAACCTGCTGAGCCACAGCTGCCTGTAATAAATTGGCTTGCTCTTTTTTGCCTCGCCTCGGCATTTCCTTGATGGATGCAAACTGTATTTATTAGTTTCACCTCCCCCACCAATGCTCGACAACATTTTGCATGCTGCTTTCCCTCCTTATTTAATTTCTGCATTCCGGGATCATTGAAATAAAACTTGTCAATTTAATTGGAGCCTGACAGCACCCTCCAAACCTCAGGCTGAGCGCGTACTAACTGCACTGAAGTCGTTCCCCTGACTTAAAAGAAGGGGGTTTCTGAGACAAGCACAAAGTAAACTTTAAAGCGTGCAGTAATGTATGCGGGCCCCTCTGTATTTGATGCTGCTCTGTTGCATTAAGATCCATCCCTCAATGCCCATATTTAATGTGTCGACTTGGAGCTTTTCTGTGGCAGAGGGCTGCTGCAGAGCATGGCGGGTGTCACTGGGGAGCTGTGATCACACAGTTGCACTACAGAAAGCATTCTGTGTTGTCCCTGAAGGAGCTCATTCAGCATATTACTGCATAATTACCTCAAAGTGATTACAAAAATCAATGGAGTACTGTGACTGCTTAGGGCACTTTATCCAAAGCTTTGGATAATCACAGTATACATATCTGTCCAGCTTGCTTGCAGAACATTTTGTAAACACTCAGCAACATGCTCAAGACACGACAAATCACTCACACATTTGTACTCCTGCAACCTGTTGCCCTGAGCGCTCTTTGTGTCTCATATGGTTATTGGAAGTATAAGACTGGGACTGTTTGCAGCATTTTATGAAGCCCTGGAGACAAGTGTCAGGATGCATCCCTCCATGAAACCAACAGCATTTTTTTTTTTATGAGATTTAGTACTGGAGATAATGTCTGAGAGCAGAGAGTGTGCTAAATCATCTATCCTGGGGCCCAGTTGGCAAAAAACACTCAAGTTGCTTCCTTCTCAGGAGCACACACGACACGAACCAAGTACACCTGATGGTTCTTTAATTTTTCATGCCGTTGTGTTTACTATAAAGTAAACCCAGGAGCAAAGTGTGACCTTGAGAGAATGTGCTCGGTGCAGTGGGTGTGTTTGAGAAAGTGTGTCTGTGTCTAACTCAGCCCACGTCCTGAGTCTGCAAATGCGTAAAAACTTCTTACCTTTACCGTGCCGAGTAGAATTCAGACGTACATGACATTATGAACCAAACTGCACTGGCGGTTTGTATGTGCTGCACCATACAAGAGCTGAAAGGTGTAATCTGCGATCAAGAAATCAGCAAAACGTGTCAGCTATGTTTCTTCTATTTACACTCTGTTCAAGCGTGTTACTTTAAATGGACTCTTAGCTGACGCAAGGCTTATTGATTTGAAGTAACTGCTTCAATAACGAGCAGTTTGGGGAAGGCTTTGAAATGTTTGTTACCTTCCCTGACCCATCCTGACGATCACAAACAGAGTCTGATGAGCGAAATCTGTTCTGCACATGGGTACATTATGTCAGGTTGGGTGCACACCTTCTTGTGAGAGATTTACAGTGTACACCGTGTCCGGACAGTGCAGCTTTTAACTTCTCCAACCTGTCCTGTCCTTGAAAAAGGGAGGCATTTTAAGGGCACAATGCATCAGGATGATAGAAAACCCGGGCAACAAATTCAAAAAATATCCACAAATCCATCAGGAGCAATGCAGGTATGCGCTAGCAAGGTCATGAGAGATGTTTCCTACGCCAGCATCTACACAAAACTAATTGCGATGCGCCTTAATGATAACATACTGTAGGTGGTTTGGTCCATAAAAAATATAGTCTTACCTGTTGAGATTAAGGCAAAATGTATGATTTTCTCCAGCTGTAAACCAATAAATTGAAAAAATATTACCACAGTAACTTCACGGCATGACGACACCTAGACTAAAATTCTTGACTGTATTTTATGCTGAGTTTTTTTTTTTTTCTGAAATATTCACACACTGCTTCATGAGATGCTTTTCGCTTTCACAGCTTTTCAAGGCTTGGAAGTCGCGGCCATTCAAAGTGGTGAAATTGCTGGTTGGCGATGCGAACAACTGAAAAGTGCGAGGGCGAGTTTTTTTTACCAAAATTACTGATAAGAGCATGAAGCAAAAGAATCGCTCTGCTTTGAGATGAATGAAAAAAAACATGGAGGAAACTAGGAGTAAGAGAGTAAATAAGAAAGGAAGCATTCAGGATTTCCATTCAGAGCTTGCCAACCTCTCTGCACAGCCTCCCTACTAGCTGCTTTTACCACAGGCTGCTGACGGTAATTTATAAAAATGAACATGCCCACTGATAGCTGAAGGCATTCATACCGATGCTTTTCAGTAAAAACATCACTGTGAAATTGGATCATTCATTTATTGTACGTGTGTATCATTTGCACGCAAAATTTAGTTTTAGGACGACATAACCTGGTTATGTCTCCCATATTACATCCCCATTATTCCATTACAACCCATTTAGGAAGACCTGTTCATTTGGTAGATATGACTAACTTTGCATTCACAATAATGTGACATTTGTCAGGGCGGCCATTCATAAAAATGAAGGTTTTCGCCTCAAGCACTGACAGTGTCACTAATGCTGCAATGTGTTTGATCTACGATAATGACTGCAGGCTTGATTGTGTTGGGCCTGTCAAGGACTCCTCACAACACGCTTAGAGCAGAGGTCAAAACCGTAATTGGAATTGAGGAAGCTGAAAGGCTTGGTGTATTACACTAACCTTGGACTGAAAAGAAAACTGCAGGGGAGATGGTTGGGAATCTAAACAAGTAGGAAAGCAGAAACAGAGAGAGAAAATGCATCGCAGGGCTCTATTGTTGATCATGTGTTTGCGCAGTTAAAGGAACAAATCCAATAGGATATGCTGTCCCATTAACCCCTATAATCATTATCCCTTTACATTTTCATACAATCATAGTCATGCATTGCATTTTTCCAGTATAGTACCACCTATATAGTAACTTTTATTGTTAGATACCATACCTGTGTTGGATTCAAAGCATCTTTTCATGCGCAGTGAATTCACAGGACGTATTGTGAGCATGTATCCACTGTTTCTGTCTCTAAATTTTACAATACTGGCCTTCTTAACACCATATCATATCAGTATTAAGTTGCAGATAATTAAATGATAACTGAATTTCAGGCAGAAATTTGAGCATATGGTAAGGAGGAACCGAGAGCGCTTGACAACTGAATTGCAGCTGAAAGTTTTCTGCCTGCAAAAGTCAAGTGACTTCTGGCACATTGCGGTTTGAATAAACTGATGTCAAAAGACGCACAGACTAAAAATGCTCACTGTACAAGGTTGCATAATTATCTGAACTGATCTATTCAAAGAAGAAAGTAAAGAAATATCAGTTTTGTTAAAAATAAAGCGAGCATGAGACCAGATCCCCTGAGATACATGGACACATTTGCTGTTATTCTTGCTACAGATCAAGTAAACGGGCAATTTGTCTCTAAATTATTGCTTCAATTATTGCTCAGGAGATCTTAGGGAATTAACATGAGTCCTAATCTTATATTTGATCATAAATCAAATGCAATATGTTGACCTCTTGGGTTTTGCAGTATGTTACATTTATAGTTAATTGTAGCAGCTAGATCTTGTAAACAATATACATTTAGTGGTTAAATCACTTCTTGCCAACATCTTTCCTCTCTAAAGCTTCATCATTTGTCCTCTTCCATAAGACCTTCAGTTCCCGGCTAACGCACAGAGTAAGTGAAGACGGCGACTTAACGAACACATTGTGATATTGCAAAAGCACTCTTGGTCATTTTACACGGCGCCTCATGAACACTCTTTGTTATCTCCTGCTGCAACAGAGGTACATTATTTTAACCTGCCGTTAATTGAATTCATAGAAGTATTTCACTTTGAAATGTAGAACACATTGTGCCTCAGCTTTCCCCCGAGCAAAATTATTAACATGATTTAGTGTAAGTCTATTTTTTTCCTGCTTGGGGAGTATTAGCACGGAGCCGTGCTGAAGGGGATGCTATTACTTTCCCTCCATTCTGTGAGGGCCAACGGAGCGGGATTACATGATCAAATTCTTCAAACTTCAGCAATCAGTCAAGAACATTTGCTTTGCATTGCAGAAAATCTATAATTCTTGACAGGTGCAAGGGAAAATGGCACAAACGCAAAAGAAAACACCTTTGAAAATAGGTGAAATGCCATTTAAGTGCATGTGCTGCACAGTAACACTGGATGACTGCTGCGATACGTTCCCGAGGTATTGTTTGGAAGTTTCATAATGGCTTTTGTCAGACTGGAAAGAAAACTGCTGAACAATGTGGAATCTAGTTGATGGAGAGACACCAGACTGAATTCTTTTTCTCTGAACCTGGACATATTTCAGAAAAATACATTGCAGAAGACACTGGGTGAATGTGATAAACGCAACGTCTGTCAAATCACATGTTGAACAAGCTGTGCAGATACAAACCAAATCATTTTGTTTCCTGACAGTCTGTTGCATTCTTTTGATAATTTACTCCAACTACGACACACAGAAGCTCTGAATATCACTTTGGACATGCTTTATTTGTTAAAGATAAGTTTTCCTTGGTTTGGGGTGTTGAGCAGCTGAAGTGTCCCTCCTGCTTTAGAGTGTGTCCCATAGTTGAACCTGGCGCTAATCTCCCTTGAGAAATGGGATTGAAAATTTCCCTCCATAGGTAAATAAAAGACAGAGTGTTCACATTATTACAATTCCATTAAACCCCACCAGTGGGGGAACACAAGACGGGAAGGTTATTTAGGATTTATTTACCGAACTGCTGGAGTAAGAACAGAATCTCGCTTACCTAATATTCCTTATGTTCTTCACTTAGTCATACCAATGTAGAAGGTTTTGTATTTACAGCATATTTTCACTGTTGCCAAATTGGTTTTGCACTTGAAAATGTGCAATATTGAATTAAGGATCTATATTTTTAATAGTTATTCTTAGTAAATAAGCTTCATGTAGTTTGCTTTTACTTAAAGGTGTCGGAATCCATAATGATAAGAGAGAATCAAACTGGTTTGGACATTAGTAGGTGTCCACAGGTCATTTTTGCAAGGGGCGGCCATGTTGATAAGATGTTAGAGGCTTTCATTGTGGCCTTGTGTTGCATATCAGGTATGAACTACTAGGTTATATAACAGAATTTTAAAAAAGAACTCCAGTGTAGCAATGAGTAGATAGCAGAGTGTGGCTCAGGTATCTCACTGTTTGATAAATGCAAAGTTTTACTTCCTTCAGATATGTCGTGTTGCAAAAATAAACAAAATCAAGAAAAATCCAGTTCTTCAGCTCCTCAGTCAGTCAAACAAAGCAAGAGTGTTTCTTACACTGATTGTGGAACGGCTATTTGCAATTAAATAATCAGAGGCTGTTATTCCGTTGAGCAAAACACTCCATCAAGTTAAAATAACAAAGTGGCAGCCTTGAGTGGCACAAAAGCACTTTTACATGGTTCTTCTAAATAGATTAAAACTTGAGTGAGCATGGGGCAGCTAGTTCATAATAAAACCTGCTCTCCAACTAACCGGAGCAGTTACATAGGTCATTTATGCCTACGCTCTAATATGAATTATACATGCTTCATTTCCTCAGTAAGTGCCCCAGCTGGTGCCAGGATATATAGTACGGACATTTTTGCCGCTGTTTGGTTAAGATTAGACATAAAAACAAGGGAATAATGGTTTGTGTGATCCAATCTTGGTTAGAGTGAACATGTTTTGATGAAAAGAAATGTTTTTTTTTAAGGTTGAAATAGGAATCCAGTAACAATCTTCTTTTTGTCCAATGTTTTGTTGACCCATCCATTCAGCCCAACCTCCACCCTCCACAGACTTTGTGGCTATATAATGATAAGCACCTTTCCACTGAAGGAACTGAGGAGTGTTTTTAGGAAGGGACTCCAAATTTGCCTTATTAGCCTTTCCATTTCCATAGCAGTGCAAGAATCCTCAGACACACTTGGTGACAAAATAATTTTACAATAGCTTCGACTGGGATATCAATTTGTAGAGTGCCAAAACAATGAAGGGAGCTCCATATGCTGTGAAATATGGTTTGTTTACGTTGCTGATTGAGATGTTTGAGGGGTGAGACTGCTACAGTGGCTGTTTTTTCTTTTTAGTTGACACTTTATGTTGTTTTAATCAATCAGAGTCGAGCCGGTTCTTCTTCAGGGTCGCTCAAAAACCTCGAGTAGGTGCTTTTTTCTTCCCTAAAAACAGCCCTGAAAGAGGTTCTACGTGGATGTGCAGACTGCCCTAAAATGATCCATGAGTTTCCGCAGTGGAAAATGACCTTATGCCACCTCACTTCCTCCTTTGCTCCTTTCATAATTACTACAGTCCCCAGCAGGAAAAATGAAACTTTAAGGCCATAATAACCTGCTTGCACAAACAACAAATGGGGTTGTTTTTTTTTTATTATTTTTTTATTTAGGGGAGGACATTCTCTTCCTGTTGCTGCATTATTGTGAGTATGACAGCATATATTTTCACTTCTCAAATCTGTTTTGGGGAGAGAGAGAGAAAAAAAATCAAGGTTTTGCAACGTTTGACAGTAGCAGGTTGGTAAAAGTGTGAGAATTACTGTCAGCAAAACACCTCTGGAGGATGCAGTCTGCAGATTTGCAAGACAATCATGGTATTCAAAAGGCAGAGGCTGCGAAGGAGAGCCTATATACATTTAAAGCAACACATGCTCAGCAAAGTCTTGTGGCAAGCTAAATATACAATTGGCCATGGCCGCATGAAATCTGCCCGAGTTTATTTGTATCAAAAGAGGTGTGCCGCTGCTTGACTGACTGATGATTACCTTTAACGCTTGAGCAAGCCCGATGACTGACTCCCTACTGCAGGCCTCAACATTTTGCACCTCGGGGGTGGTCTTTGAATTTCAGATGGCTGACAGTGAAATTGAACCATTTGGAACGTAAACAAGATTAGATCATTTTTCTCCTTCAAAAAGAAAGCAAAGATACCCCCCTGTCCATTCTCCTGTGCTGGTTCTGTGGTGATAACATGTGATTGATATTGATCGTCTGATTATTTAATAACGTTACCTTGCTGGTATGACATGGTGAGGGTGTGCGATTCACATAACCTGCTTAGAAGCAAGAGGGAAGAAAAGGTAGATGACAAATGTTAGTGTATATTTTTCACTTCATTAAATCCTGTATGGATAGTATAGTTGCTCAATCAAGTGATGCTTGATAAGAATAATTCTTCATAGGATAAATTTGATCTTACTTGTTTAATTTTGATGGAGACAAGCTATTTTCTTCTATTGAATATCAATATTTATGCATTTATATGACCTCTATAGCATCTTCTTTCATTTGTGATCTCCAAAGTGAATGGTTATTCCATCAATACATTTAACCGCATTTTTTCTAACCTTGTGATAAAGGGTGACCAAAATATGAGTAAAAACTTTCGCGACAGAGCATCACACATTTCCAAAAATACTTGACTCACATTGCACCCTTTCCATCACAACAAATCCAAAGAGCTAAGCCTTTGTTTGGTTCACTGGTGCCGAATCTCCAGCTGTGGAGCCTCTGTGCTAAAAATAATGTGTGCATACATAAATACAAATTCAACCTTTGTCAGACACACCATCTTTATTTTAAGTCAGAATTTATTTGTTTATCTGCCAGTTACTAAGCAAGATGAGTCACTGCTGTTTTCCTCCTTTTATTTCCCATCATCTCCCCTGGTTCTACAATCCAAACAGCACTCACTAAAACAAAGACTGAATACATTTTTGTCTCTGTGCACCCTTTTGTGTAAAACTATGAGGCTTTCTCCTGTACTAAATTGTGATTTGTCCCACAGTGGACTATAGGATTGCATGATTCCTTTTTTAATTTTTCAAATGAAGAGTATGGCATCGAAATAAAGCATTTATGATACCTGCTACATAAAATCTGCATGTAATATTTACTACACAACAACATTACCATGACAAAGCATGTAAAGAGGCTTCACATGCATGCCGCCACACTTAAAATCCACTGATCTCTCTCTCATGACCTCCCTCGTAGCGTTTTGTGGATGCAATCTTAACTGACAAGCTCGACTGTTTTGCATGCAGGGTGGAAACATTAAAGACTGAGTTAATCCTCTCTGATTCCCTGCTGCTGTCACTCACACAGTCTGGGTGAAAGCCACAAAATGTTCCCGAATCAAATAACTTAGCGTTATACCTTTGATCCAGCGTGTAATTTAAGACTAAAATACAGTAATATGGCATCATTTGAAAGGATTTCAATTGTTTTCGTGGTAATCACCTTAGAGATTAAAGGGGGGAGACAGATAATGTAGGGAGCCCTATACTAGAACCAAGAGCCAATTAGAAGACAGGGATGTTTTGCCTGCAGCACAAGAAAGATAATTACCTTACAGCATAAGATTGAACTGCCTGCAACTTTAAGGAGGCATTTTTTGGTTCAAAAACTTGAGGAAAAAAGGGAGAGAAGGCGGAGGAGGAAGAAAAAGCAGCAAGCTGACAGGGTGCGTTCGTGCTCCTTGCTGAGCTCTGGATGTGATCAAGGTGCACATTTCAAAGTTTCACTTGATTATTGTGTTGGTCATTAATCTGATGATTAATCATTTCAAATCAGTTGGGAGCAACTTCCAACTTAATTTGCCAGCAGCACTCTGGTGGAGCTCATTAGCATATCATGTTCCGTTTCTTGCCAAATAAACTTGTCCAATAAAAAAGATAACATGCAAATGCACCAAAGTGACTTTGGTACCTGTGCAATCATAGAGTAAAGAATGTTAGCTTGAAAAAAGGACCTGAAGATGGTGTAAATACTCTAAAATACATATAATTTCACAGTAGCCATAAAATCTATACAATAAGAATGATTAAATGTGTAATGCCATTAGTCTTAACTCTAAGAAATGGAGGTAATTATTGGGTCATAAAATAGATTTCTTGCTGCTTTGGTCATTGTGAACTAAATTTTATTCACTGCATGGAAAACAAGATGCATTACTCTATGTTTTATGGTTTTTCATGGGACATCATTTTTATGCTTCTTTTTTTTGCACAGCTATGCTCTCTGACCTCATGCAACAATTACAAGCAAGTAGTCAAAAGTAATCTGAATTCTCTGACATGTTATTTAATCCTCTCCCTTAAAGATCAACTAAATCTTTATAGTTCTCTGCGAATGAGCGGACCGTGTCGGATGCATATTGCTATTTTTGTAACACTTCTGTTGCTTTGCTCTTTTTTCTTTTCTCTCTTTGAATGAGGACTCCACCCAGCGCTGCTGTTATTTATTAATCTGTCCATAACCTGACTGCTGTGAGCAAATTCTTTTCATAGTCATAAATTTAATGATCTGTCAGATCAAAAGGCTAAATCCATGCCGCCTTCACTTGTTTACAAATTGTCTGCAGGTTGATGCGCTAATAAATCAAAGCGAGAGATAACGTCAAAGTGATGTGCACCGTGTGCTGCTTGACATATCTTAGAAACTTGATTATTCAGTGTCAGATTAGGAAATGCCACAGACAAGCTTCTTTACATCCGTATGACATTTAAGTGGACTATATCCCACATTGCATTTCTGCTATAATGTTTGTGCCATGTATGTGTTTGCTATTACCATTATGAAAACTCCACTTTAGTAGATAAAATGTTGGACTGCAGCGTCTTTCTTTTGTGTGTATTTGAAAAGAGCTATCCACTTTGAAAGGTGGATGAGCATTTTTAGATACACTTGTTTGCTTTCTTGTTGAAACTTAGATGAAAAGATTGATACGTCATTTTTGCACAGTTAATATGAAGCCAGAGTGGTCAGCCAGTTAGTGTAGCTGAGAATGAGGACCGGTGACAGGAGGAAATTGCTTGCTTGGCCAACACACTCACCCCAAAAATATGTAATGGCTACACTGATCCACAGGGCAAAAACAGTGTTAGTTAGTTCTGCAATAAAGGCTGGAAAATTTTGAGATGGCTTTTTCTATTTTGCTTTGCTTTTGGCTATGATCCATACCATGTGACTTGAGTGTCACGTCATAACATCCACATAAGAAAAATAATATATTCTGTACAAGAAGACTGGAAGCTTTGGTCTCTGGACGAGGGTTGGAATTTCATAGTATTGTTTTCTGGCATCGTTATTTGCTGTTTACTTTTTTTTATGATGCTTTGTTTGGTGGCTCTTCCCATTTTCTTACAGTGCAAAAAGAGCTACTTAGTCAGGCTTAGGGGAACATCGTGGTTTCGGTTAAAATACACCTATCACTTGTCAGTCGCTGTTTGGTTTCATTTTCAGTCCCTGTTTTCTGTTATTTTCTGTAGTTGCATGCTTTGGTTTGTGCTACAGAAATAGATGTTTAAGTTTAGTGCCAAAACTGCTTGGTTAGATTTAGGAAAAGATCATGGTTCTGGTTGAAATACACCCACTCAAATGCTTTTGTAAAAATATATTTTGCGCTATTTACCAACTTGGCAGTTGCATTTTTGTAGTGAGACTAGGCTGTCCTTAGAAACAAACTCTGCTAACATTTTTACATTTGTACAAAAACCAAGGTCCAAAAATGATACTGGTGCTAAGTTGATGCATCATGTAACCTAAGAAGAGAACCAGGTTACCTTCTTCCTCATTTTCAGTCTATATATAGAGCAAAGCATTCCCTCTTGTAGTTTTATTCCCCCACCAAGGAGGCGGAGTCTCGACGGAGTTATTTGATGATCGCTGTTGGTTTGTCTGTCTGTTTGTCTGTTAGCAAAATGACTCAAAAACGGACTAATGTTCTTGAGGGAAGGTCAGAAATGACACAAGGACAAACTGATTAGATTTTGGCAGTGATGTGGCTTATTGTCTGGATCCACAGATTTCTTAAAGATCACTGCAAGATAGTGGCACAGTGTCACTGTAACTATGACTACAAGTGAACACTACTTCAGCTGCCTGCTGACGACTACATGATTGTGATCCTACTACAAACTTATCGTCACTTGGGAATCATACAAGGAACAACTGATTAAATTGTGGGAGCGTTTCCAAGTCCCATCAATTCCTGCCGCCCACTGCAAATTTAGGTCATGCGAGTCGGTGTCCGTACTGTGCTCAGCGCAAGGTCAGTTTGTTTATGGGTGCACTTATATTAAATAGCCACGTTCAATACTGCTGTGATTTCTCCTGTCAGAAATGGTACAATGACTGAGCAGCCTTGGTGAAGTACTGCACTCTCTTGAGTGCCTTTCTTGTTACAAATTTGGTGCAAGGATACATGATCTAGTCTTTTCATTACAGTCTCCCAGTTGTTTTCCGAAACATCGATCTGTTTCATTAAATCATTATTACAGATATACAATGGATAATTTTAGGTATTTCGCTCAGTAATGTACTTGCTTCATTATCAAAAAACCTTACTGAAAAGCTTACTACTCCTAAATAACCACATGTAACCATTCATCCATCCATCCATTCATTAAAGATACACCGCTTACTCCTCATTATGGTTGGGGGGGTGGTGTTGATGGGTGCCTATCGCAGCTGACATAGGGCAAAGGCAGAGATCACCATGGAGAGGTTACAGGGCTACACAGAGAGACAGACAAGTACACTCACATTCACACCTACGGAAAATTTAACCTCGACATAGTTTTGGACTGTGGGAGGAAGCCAGAGTAAGCGGAGAAAACCCACACATGCACAGGGAGAACATGCAAACTCCACATGTAGCCATCATGTTATTTTTTTGGATAACATAACTCTTCTAAAACCGCATTTTCTTCCAGTGAAAATGTTTCAAGAATAAAATTTTCCCAGCGTACTGCTAAATGATGTCCAGTGGACAGTCACGTCCAAAACCAGAAGCAGTAGATTGCAGACTCAGTGACTCCACCTGACATTTGTTTTGTTAAGGTCAGCTCTATAATTTACAGACCTTATTTGATTGCCATATGTATTTGGTGAAAGGCCAGTCTCTGTCAGACAAAAGACATGTGCAGCACTGTGGACAACCAACAGCCTGCATTATTCAAGGGATGGACCATCTTTCCTCTCCCTGCTCTGTCTCCCTTGTGGATGCTGCATTTTCAACCTTTTGGAGTCTCAGCTGTGAAGAGTATCCCACAAATGCAGAAGTTCCTAAATTTGAACTATTCTGTGGAAATCCTCTACAAATCATTGATGGATCTCATTGAGAAGGGGAAAACAGTGGAAAAGCTCTGAATAAATAAATTTATAAATTAGTATTCTTCCTACATGTGCTGCATGCTATCTACATCTGTACATCAGGTTCATGTATCTGTTGGATTGAAGTAAACATTTGTAATAGAATGCTAAAGCTTGCAGGAAGTCAGTACAATCAACCATCCTGTTTGGTTTTCCAACTAGAAATTGGAGGAAATATAGATGTGTTTGTAAGGCGGCACTCTGTTTCCATGATTGCAGAGTTCACTCAGTTCTAAAAGTAGATGTTTGTCTGTGGAAAAGCAGCAATGAAAAGGTGAAAGTCTTTAACAAATTCAACTAGCCATTAACATGTAATTGTTTACTGCCAACAGTTATCTCCTATAAAACATCTACAGCTGCTGTCACGCCTAATTAAAATGTATTTATACGCACGTACGTATATATCATTCACAGGTGGGTGTAAAACTGTTATGGGTGGCATTAAAGTACAGTGTGTTGACGTTAAAGTTTCATTTCTGCTCTCGGTTTGCAAAAATAACTCAGTAATTCCACCTTTCCCTTGAAGATTTTAATGATATCTCGTGCTTTTTTAATGAGCAGATCGAGTTTGTTTGGTTGTCATAGTGAGTGAAGAAAAATACACACTACTGTTCAATAGGTTGGGGTCACCCAGACCCTTTCATGTTTTCCTTGAAAACTCACACTTTTATTCATGTGCAACATAATTTCACGAAGGTTTTCTAATCATCAATTAGCCTTTCAACACCATTAGCTAACACAATGTAGCATTAGAACACAGGAGTGATGGTTGCTGGGAATGGGCCTCTGCACACCTATGGAGATATTCCATTAAAAATCAGCTGTTTCCTTTTGCTAGAATAGTCATTTACCACATTAACAATCTCGAGACTGTATTTCTGATTAATTTACTGTTATCTTCATTGAAAAAACAGCTTTTCTTTAAAAAAATAAGGACATTTAAGTGACCCCAAACTTTTGAACAGTAGTGCATGTCTGTACTACAGTGGGGCAAAGAAGCATTTAGTCAGCCACCAATTGTGCAAGTTCTCCCACTTAAAATGATGACAGAGGTCTGTAGTTTTCACCATGCGTACACTTCAACTGTGAGAGACAGAATATGGAAAAAAAATCCAGGAAATCACATTGTAGGTTTTTAAAGAATTTATTTGTAAATTATGCTGGGAAATAAGTATTTGGTCAATAACAAAAGTCCAACTCAGTACTTTGTAATATAACCTTTGTTGTCAATGACAAAGGTCGAATGTTTACGGTAGTTTGCACACACTGTAGCTGGTGTTTTGGCCCATTCCTCCATGCAGATCTCCTCTAGAGCAGTGATGTTTTGGGGCTGTCGCCGGGCAACACGGACTTTCAACTCCCTCCACAGACTTTCTATGGGGTTGAGGTCTGGAGACTGGCTAGGCCACTCCAGGATTTTGAAATGCTTCTTACGGAGCCACTCCTTTGTTGCCCGGGCGGTGTGTTTGGGATCATTGTCATTCCGGAAGACCCAGCCACGTTTCATCTTCAATGCTGTCAGTGATGTAAGGAGGTTTTGGCTCAAAACCTCCCGATACATGGCCCCATTCATTCTTTCCTTAACACGGATCAGTCGTCCTGTCCCCTTTGCAGAAAAACAGCCCAACAGCATGATGTTTCCACCCCCATGCTTCACAGTAGGTATGGTGTTCTTGGGATGCAACTCAGCATTCTTCTTCCCCCAAACTCGATGAGTTGAGTTTATACCAAAAAGTTCTATTTTGGTTTCATCTGACCACATGACATTCTCCCAATCCTCTTCTGGATCATCCATATGCTGTCTGGCAAACTTCAGATGGGTCTGGACATGTACTGGCTTAAACAGGGGGATACGTCTGGCAGTGCAAGATTTGATTCCCTGTGTTACTGATGGTAGCCTTTGTTACTTTGGTCCAGGCTCCCTGCAGGTCATTCACCAGCGCTCCCCCCCCGTATTTCTGGGATTTTTTTTCCCCCACCATTCTCATGATCATTTTGACCCCTCGGGATGAGATCTTGTGTGGAGCCTCAGATCGAGGGAGATTATCAGTGGTCTTGTATGTCTTCCATTTTCTAATAATTGCTCACACAGTTGATTTATTCATACCAAGCTGCTTGCCTATTGTAGATTCACTCTTCCCAGCCTGGTGCAGGTCCACAATTTTGTTCCTGGTGTCCTTTGACAGCTCTTTGGTCTTGGTCTTGGTGGAGTTTGGAGTCTGACTGTTTGAGGCTGTGGACAGGTGTCTGTTATACAGATAACGAGTTCAAACAGGTGCCATCAATACAGCTAACGAGTGGAGGACAGAAGAGCTTCTTAAAGAAGAAGTTACAGGTCTGTGAGAGCCAGAGATCTTGCTTGTTTTGTAGGTGACCAAATACTTATTTTCCACCATAATTTACAAATAAATTCTTTAAAAATCCTACAATGTGATTTCCTGGATTTTTTTTCCATATTCTGTCTCTCACAGTTGAAGTGTCTCTATGATAAAAATTACAGACCTCTGTCATCATTTTAAGTGGGAGAACTTGCACAATTGGTGGCCGACTAAATACTTTTTTGCCCCACTGTATGTAAACAATATATAATAATCACCTGAAATTCTAACTGTAAACTACTATTACATCTTCAATTTACTAAATGTAAGGGTCTTCCCATTTTCTCAGCACAAGATTTAATGTATAAAACTACACATCAACAGTGTATGTTTGTATAATGCCCACTGCTTACCCTTTGATTTTGATTTACAGCTATTTCTCTTTGTTATCAAATGACTAAGGGTTAATCACAAGTATGGCCCTGATTAGCAGTTGCCGATAGTGAAGATTAGGGTGAGGATAGATGCTGCTGCAAGATAAACAAGCATGCTCAGTCATCATTCCTGCAAATTAACAAGTGAAGCAACATCTGATTGCCTTTTCAATCTTCTTTCCGTCTTATGATCTTTCCACACTCCTCCATAACAGCCTCACTTCCTCCCAGGGCCAGAAAAGTTTGAAGCAACTCTTTGAAATGTCTAAATGTAGACTCGCCCAAACATGCATCATCTCCATTGACCTTTAAAGACAAATCCTTCTGAGTCTTTGACGTCGAGAAGCGGTTCAATAGTCCCTCGGAGAGTGTGTCTCATGATGGGCAAAATCAATAACCAGTTTTCGCACAACATTCATCTTGGTGTTTACGTTTGCTTAATCAGCAATAGAAAAATCACTGACACTCTGTTCAACTCTCGTAGGCCCCACTCAGTAATAATACTGCGTGCTAATGCTAATCTGTTATCTCGTGTGCTCTGGCATTTTCCACTGCAGAGTGCCTGTTAATTGGTTGTGCTGCCCTGATGTTTGCTTATTAAAGCTAAAGCTTTGGTCTTCCATCTCTTCTTCATGTCTTTAATTCTCCCAGACCCTCTAACACACTTTGTAATTACCATATTCACGCAGCACAGTTATGAGCCTGTTATGCAATCATCATTTTAGATTCTCTGTATTTCTTTAAGGCGTGAATGCTGGCTATACTGAGACTATAATAATTACTGATCTTTGTGTCGTCGCTTCACCTTCATGTACGTTCACACACATGCAGTTTATGTTTTTACGCTGCAGTGCACAAGGCCTGTATTTGGTAATTACTTCAAGTATTGTATGAAAAATTGGATTCCACTAATATATTTCCTCCATCCTCCTGGCTGTTATTCCACATCAGGCAGACATTTACAGGAAAAATTTGCCTGGTGCATATAAAAATTCAGACTTAAAATGCTCATGCTCCTAATTTTCTCCAGTGCATGTCTTCCCTGAAAAGTGGCATTCAAACGGGAGGTGTCAGAGACATCAGCCTCACTGGGACTTGTTGACAACAGACAAAATTGAACAAGGAGCAAAACATGATTGGAAGCATCAATGCTGCAGACAGAAAAACAAAAGCCATTATTGAGAATGATACTGCAGGACTGTCTGCACACCCAAGGATGGAAAACACATTTGACCTGACAGAGCTGCCTTGAGACGGCCTGATTTGCATTGGACCATAAACTATGATTCACATTTGAACCACTTCATCTTTATCTGCACATCTGTGTCTTTTAATCTATTTGCCATTGTGCTATCAGCATCAAGCCCTTCAAATATGTCAGCACAAGAACGCACTAGATTTCAGTTTTCAATCAGTTCTTAATCATTAGTGTTAGCAGTGGATCACTGGTCTGTCTCCTCAAGCATCTCCAATTGTTCCTGTGGCCACAGAGCAACACATGATCGATGCCTCCCACTCTGTTCCTGTCGCAGAGGCTGAGCGAAGGTAATAACCAGACCATGACCCTCTCAAAAACATTTCCCTTTGTCTTGAACATTTTCTAATTCCACAAACATTCAGACCTAAACAGCCGCACGCATAGGAACAAAATACAGTACGTTAAAACACATGCGTCCCTGTCCTCCGGCAAAGCGGAGCTGTGAGTCAGCTATTGGAAATGTGGCAACTAAGGCAAGCACTTGATATGCAGGCATCTGCTGTGTGGCTTATCTCCACTGCTCAACTGTGCACAGCAATTGCTGCTTGGCTGGCCCTGCAAAAAAGCTTTTCTCTTTTCTTTTTTCTCTCCTTCCTTTGCTCATTCTCTCTGCCCTCTCTCCCAGTTTTGGTTTTCCTCTGGTTGCCTTTAGCTTCATTGCTCCTAATTGCGATTTTGGAAAGGCATTATAAGAATCATTTCCAATTATGTCAATTGCAATCAAATGGATGATTTAACCTTAATGCGAAAGATGGTCCAGTGCCATTCCAAATTATGTTAGCGTTCAGGCAGTGTCGCTGATAGGAGAATGGGGTTAGGATGGAAAGCATCCAAAGAGGAAAAAAACAACTTCCTAATCTGTTTTTACAACAACAATATGACTAAAACACCAAGGTAATCTAAAAGCAGACATCAATGCCAAATTATCCCTTAGTGCAGTATATCTCAGTGAGATAGAGCTTTGTGAGGCCAAGAGAGGATGCAGGTGACTTTCACAGTGTTTTCACATTGTTATTTTATGCATGCTACTATAAAAAAGATCAATTATGGGCACTTAATGGGGTCCAAATTGGAAAAAACTTTCATACATATTTACTAACATAATCACAACCCCTAATTCAGTCAATGTTTCCCACATATGTTGTTAAGACGTAACCTTTAAGGGTGACATATAATCCATATGCTCTGGAGATTGGTTCCTTCTTGCCAAAAATCAGCCAAAGAAGTTACATTGATAGGATAATTATTATCAAGTTGTAATCTTTATAATCCCTCTGGACTTCAGATAAACCCTAAAATATAATTTCCGTTAATCAAAATTACATATTTTATCTTTCCACCATGAAAATAACCCCTCCCGCCTAAAAATGATTCAGACGAGGCTCGATACTGTTGCTGCCTTTAGAACATATGAATCTATGAAGTCCACGCCTTTTTCTCTAACTCGAACACACCAGCTCTTCTAATACCTCAGTGCAATTCCTCCAACCCTGCACTAGTTGTACAAACTGCCCCATCTTTAATAAGTTGCTCTTTTACTACACCATATGTAGTCCAATCTTGTTCTCACACAGTGAAATTTTATCTTTATTCTTGTTCTTACACAGTGCAATCTTATTTTTATTTTATCTTTATTCTATTTTTTTGTAATGGCATATATTTTTTGTCTAATGACTTTCTATTCTATTCTATTCTATTCTATTCTATTCTATTCTATTCTATTCATGCACTCTATGCTACACAGTGGCAAGTTGTAATATTTAAAAAAAATCTGTCATACCTGTTGGAACTGAAAACTAATTTTGAGGAAGTTTAATGCTATGGAACGCTCTGCCTCACAAGTTGACGGGATTGGCTCTTTAGGTTTGTTACATATTAAACCCTGCCGGTTTGAATCTGTGTTTTGGGATAGTGATCTGCACACTGCAGCTTCAAGAAGGAAATGTTCAGCCATTAGGCAGCGCTACCTGCGTATTTCACCCATGATATTTTACCTAGTGTGCAACTGACTGATTTGGCACCTGTGGTTGTTGTGATGACTGTCGCCAATCTCTTCCTGAGCTTCCGATTTGATGTCGTTAGCAATGACAACAGCTGTCTGCAGATCAGCCTGGAACTGACGCCACTCCATAGACTCCTCCCTCAATCTGCGGTGAAGAATCTTAATCTCTCTCTCCATGTCATGCTTCTGGTCCTGTAGCTTCTTCACAGAGTTCTCGAGGTCTGTTGTAATGAGGTTGTCATGGAGTTTAAGAGCTCGATGCTGCTCCACCTCATCTCACAGGTAACACAAGAACACAAGAGCAATTCTTGAATTTGACAACAGACAATGGGTCTTAGTACATATTGCTAAGAAGTGAGAGGTAGGCATTTTTTCTGTGACTGTCTTGTTTCTAATGTGAACCCAGCTGATGGCACATTTTGTCACCGGCATTAAAAAAACTACAATATTTACTGCAATGTAGATGCATCAGTTTGATATACTGAAACAAATGCTGAGAATAGACCTTGATAAATTGTGTCAACATGGGCTTTGACATCATGAAAATCCAGGGGATCCTAACTTTAATGACCTAGTTACCATTACATATATTATGAAATCCAAATCAAAGGACGAAATTAATAGTGAGTGATAAAATTTATGCTTCCAGTTGGTTTGCTGCTACACATCATTTATAGTCCAGCTTTTACTCATTAGGAAATATAGGAAAGTAAGTACTTTATAAGTGCATGTAGTGTTTGTCTGGCTGGCTTTTTGTCTTTGATGATGTAAGTATCAGAGCACCAGCCCTTCCATCCCATTCTGCATGCATGGAGCACATGTGAAATGTCACTGGGAGTGTAAGGAATGATCCAGCTCAGGCAGTGGCTAAAATGAGAGATTCAAATATTAAAGTGAAGAAAAGAGTTTCAGATTTTTCCTGCATGGATGAGATGTTAAATGTCCAGAATCTATGGAAATCTGAAACCAGTTTCATATCATACATTCTGTCCACCAATTGTAAGAAACAGGATCATGAGGAAACATCACCTCTGAGAACACAGTGTGCTTCTGTCCTGTGCAGTGTTTGATCTTCACACAGCTGTGGACTTAACACCTGTCATATAGAATCAATAAAAACTCTATTTAATTAGGCTGTATTAAGTTAGACATGAAAGAGTTCAAATCAGAAATGTAATAAAAATCACCACGTAATTGTTCTGCACTTGACGGTATTTGACAGAATGAATGGACGCCATAATGCTTATAATTGCACTTTGGCATGAGATACAAAAGGTAATTATTATAAAGGAACTCCAGGGATGTGATGAAGAGCCGGTCATGACATTTTGATGAGTTCATCACAAAGCAAAGACTTTCTGATGAGCTTAATGCAGGCTGAGAATCACAAAATCTCCTGCAAATATGCTTTTACTTTAAATGCGTTTGCACTGAGTTTCTGGGCTGCTTAATAATCTTTGCTGTGGTTTTTTTAATTCACTCTCAGCTGTGACTGAATCCACTCTGAGGTATAACTGATCATTATCATTATATAGCTCTGCTGAATTATTTTGTGCCACATTTTCTGCTTAATTTCCAACCTGGCCAGTGTTTATCTTTCTTCCAGTAAACGGCACAGCGGATTCCGTTATTGCTGTCCGTGTGTCACCTTTTGTATAACCTCAGAACACCTTACTTTGTTATTCCCAGGCCTGTGTAACAAGGAGAAAGTAACAGACAAATGATAGGGCCTGTTTGTCAGTTATTCCCAGTTCACTACCATCCTATTACTTTTTATGAGGGCTTCTGACACATTTGCTTGTGCCCACATCTATCACTTACAGTTTTCTAATGCTCTCCCAGCAATAATCAGGTTGCTTGCTCTTGTCTATATTTAGTTCATTCAAAGTCGAGTAAGGACAGAAAGAGATATCCAAAGTGTAAGCACAAAGTGAAAGTGGGTGTTAAAGCTGGTGTCCCTTATCAAGCTCTGTAAAGACACTGAAGCATGTTATTAGAAGTATTTATAGGGTCATAATGTACTTCAAATTGTTCTTTTCATGCCGTGTGCTTGTATGAAATGTAATTCAAGTCCCCTTCCAGTCCTGTAACTCCTGTATCTCTATCGCTTTGTGTTTCTCTTGTTTGATGTCAGTTACACTTTGAACTATTTGCAGTGCTGCCTCTGATTGCTCATTCTGCCTTAATTATGCACAGTCAGAGGACAAATTAAAGAAAACCCAACAGAAAATGTCAAAGTGCTGACCCACTGCATGCCCCGAGAATATCTTCAGTGCACCTTTGCATTGATTTTCCAAGTCTTTGGTACTCTAGAACTGCAGTCTTGCAAAAGATAGTCCCTCATTTGGTGTTTTAATGATGGAGGTGGAGAGTATCGGTCCAAAATCTCCCAGCGTCTTCATTCAGGTTGAGATCTTGTAACTGTGAAAGCCGTAGCGTGTGACTCGCATTATTTTGACACTTCCCTGTGCCCTGTGGTTGGAGGTATTGTTTTCCTACAAGATACTATCAGGATATATATATGTGTCATCATAGAATAAAGGTGGTCACTGTATTGATTTACAATGTCCCATCCCTCAAAGGGGACGAATGAATCCAAAACATTCTAGAAAAATGCTGCCGACAGCATAACAGATCCTCACGGGAGGGGTCAAGTGTGTACACCTCACATGTATGTGCCCACCAGTCAAGAACATAGTGAAGAATGATTCATCTGACCATATCACTTTTTATACTTCTCTGTGGACCAGTGCCTATGGATGTCTGCACCATTCAACTCCCAAATGTACATTCATCTTCTTAATGAGGGTTTTATGTAGCCTAGCCGCACTAGACCCATGTTCTGAAGGCACAAGGGTCTAGGGCCGCTCGACAGGGAGGGAGGCGGGCTAAAAGGTTGTCTTTCAAATCACTCTGCAGCAATTGGGTAGGTATACAACCAATCAGCGCAACGACTAGGCTGACATAGTTCCTAGAGCGCCGGATTGTGGCTAAGTCCCATTAGCTTCCCAACCAGCGGAGCCAACTGGTATATTAAGGATTTGCCATATCCCGTCGGCATAAGTCCAAATACGTCTTTCTTCTCAATGAAACACTTCAGTTCCGTCCTTTGTTTATCTTTCAAGTTGAATTTTAGCTTCAAATCTTTAAGGGCTGTGGCCAAAGCCGAGTCGAAAGATAACTGTTTATTGTGCGCCGGTTGTTTCTGTCAGAATCGTCACCTCTGTCGTCACTTAGTTACGCCCGCCTTCTGACTCTACACTTCATGGTGATTCATCCGGCCAGTTTTAGGAGAATCCAGCCTCGAGCCTTATGGAGGGTAACTAGACCCACCCTGGCAGAGAATTAATTTCGTTGCCGTGGGTTGTCTAGCGCGGCTAGGCTAGGTTTTATGCACTGCAGCCCTACTGGGATATTCCTCTCTATGTAGTAAATGGACTGTTGTTGTTGACACAGTCCTGCATTGACATTCTCAGCCATCTGAGTGCTTGTTTTTTCTGATATATTGCACTAATTCATTAGTACTATGGTCATCAAATGTGCACACTTGACTCTATTGACAGCTATCTTTTCCATAGATCTGAATGCAGATGCCACATTAGCAATAGCAATACCCATTTGAGCAATCTCTGTGACTGAAGCTCCTGCCACCTGTTCCCCAACACTGAACCCTCTTACAGAGGCACTTAGATCTTGTCCTCTTGTCACCCTGATGCAAAATCAGAAACAGTTTTTGTACATGACACAGAATGACTAGATGCTAATTGCTTATTTGAACTATGCAGTGCAGCTGTTTGGAAGCACCTGCATTCCTCGTGCTTCTCTGCTCAGTTATTTAGGCTTTTTCAGGTCACTCATCTGTATGTTTAATGAAGAAATCAATACACAGACACCATTACCATCTCACATACACCCAAATGTAACTCTGCTAATTGAAATGGTGATCAAATTACACCATATTAGGGTAGTAATTTACCCCAAAGTATTTTCCCCTCTCCCTGCTCGTAGTGTGCTATAATACAGTTATCTACTGTCGGACCTCACAGTTGGTCCTGGAAGACAAGTGACATTGAGTACCTCTCTGGACTCTGATCGAGTGCCTTGGGGAGACTTTTAAGTGTGGGCCTAGTGTAGTGGCTGGCTGAAAAAATTGATTGGTAAGATGTGGTCAATACAAGGGATGCTGTCATGCTTAATGGATCACATGTCATGTTTCACACGACATTTGTCAAAAAACAGAAGAGGTTTTTTTTTTTTTTATTAAATGCAAAGATACAAACCACAGAGATTTATGTGAAGATGAATAAGCTCAGGTTTTTACTGCATATCAATCCACCTGCTTGACATCCATCCTGTTTGACAACGGTGGCATGAAATACGAGCGCAGTCCAACAGCGTGTGTGATTGATAATTGCTGTACTGTGGCTGCCCGCCTGCCATCTCCACTGTGGCCTGCCAATTCATCAGGCATCAGAGGCAGATTGGGCTGATGACTAATGTCTGCGTCTGTCTGACAAACCACGGCTACGCGCGCTCGGCTGCAGCCAGACAGCCTGCGACTTGCAAATCTGGCTTATTAGTGAGGTGACAGTCCAACTCTTGAACCTGGCATCAAATAATGATATAAAAGGGAAAGAAATTGTTTGAAGTGCCTGACTTCTGACACTTCAAAAGTAGCCCAAATCATAGTCTCAAAGTTTCAGCTCTTCTGTGTGCTGTTAGGATTTTCCAGCCACATACACAAGCCCTTTTTAAAATAATATTCTTAAACAGTTTAGGTTTGTTGCAATGAATTAGAAGACACTATCAGACACTTTCTACACACACCATCCTTTGCGGTAATGAGGCAAGGATACGCTCACTCTCTCTGTTCTTTGCTGATTGACTTCCTCTTTCCATCCCTCACTCTTAGATAGGGTCTGTTATTAAGCAAATGAGTTGCCGCTCCAGTGGGCTTTGCCATCAGATAGCCGTGACTGAAGGTTAATGGCAGTGTTGTTCAGTGGGGGAAACAGGAGCTCAGGGGGGACCGCTCCTAGCATGGCTTTGTACATGTGTCCTTTGACCCGCTGTCACCCGGCTCGCACGCAGGGTCCTGACTCCCATGGGTACGCGGTCTGCAAGAACAGGCGGCTCCAGATGCTCGATGCAAAACAGAAACAACATCATTAATCAGAGCAGGTAAAGGTGTCCTTAGTTTGCTTACACTTGTGTTGTTTATTACAGTAATGCTGTCATGTAGTAAATTAACTGTTAGTCAAGTCACCAAGAAGCAGAGGCTGACCTGAGTGTGCCTAAGGTTGTTTTAAGTTGAGCACCTTGCTAAACTGTTATTTACTACACGGTCTCACATCATAAAGTAGGTCCCAGGTGTGCGTTTTTATTATTTCCTTATGTTAGAAGTGATATTTTTGTGTAAAGATGCTTTGCTGAAGGCAATATGGCAATCAAGTGATTGCTGCTGTTGAAATCTCTTTTCCACAGCTTAAATTAATTGCTTTCCCTGTCTGATTTACTGTTACAACCCTGCAAAACTTCCCCCTTTGTGCTAATATGTTGTTTAACTCTATCTAAGTCCTCTGCGCTGTTAAAGCCATTTGCATCTGCTCTATAATTAGGTTTTCTGCTTTTCTCCGTCAAAGCAAACCAAGCAACCCAGCAGCCGAGGAGTTTAGCTTCTTTCTGACAAATCCAAAATCCGCACCAAAAATCTTTTGCCGCAGGTTAATTACCACGTTTGAAAAGTCGACCTCCTTTGCCGGTCTTGAATGAATCCTTTCTTTGTCTCCTGTGTGCCAAACATAAAAAGGAGAAAAATAAATAGCTAGAATCCTGAGGGCTGGCAGTGCCAACAGACATTGTGCTTGGCTTGGTGCCTGGTTTCAAGAGAAGATTCTTTCATTTGCAGCAGGCTTTCCTCACTCAACAGGGGGATAGAGGGGGGGATAGAGGTGGATTTTCCTGTAATACTCCAGAAAATCACTCTTTTAATTTGAAATCTGGGTATTTTTTTCAGTCACTTTTGTCTTTAGTGAAGAAATATGGGAGCTTTTCTTAGATCAGAAGCCAGATATTGTATACAGAATATTCCTTTTCTTATCTCATTCTACTAATGACAGTGCATTTACCCTCTAACTCGCTATTAGTCTCAGTATGATGTAGAGAGTTAACTAGTACACTAAGCTTGAAAACCAACAAAATCAAAATTGTCCTTTAAAAGACGGCAAAAGATAAAAAGGCAGATGTTTCAATGCAGAGATTAGCTGTTGCACTGCAAAACATCACTTTAGGCAACATTTCTGATTTCATCAAACTACATAAGCCGTGCCTTAGGTAGGCATATGCATGAACATTTAAGTAGAAAAGGCATTTTCCAAGATGAGTCCCTTTTCACTGACATGAATATGTGGATTACAAGACACTGTCTTATCTACAGCCAGATATTCTTTGATAAACATGACAGAGTTTGCATTAAAACATGGGTTACCATCTGTAGAAGAGAAACTGAAGGCTATTCTGTATTCTGTAGAATACGCATTTCAGCAAAGGACATCAATAGTGGATGATACTGTGTAAGCCCAGGACATATTTATTGACAACAGTATGTCAGAAGGCAAAGCATATTCGGTTTTCTATCTCATTTAATTTCTCAAATCTTGACCTTTTTTTTTTGTGGGCAAGTAGCTCAGTTTTAATCTCATCTGTTCACTGCGTTTGTTTCCAAAGTGACCATAGTTCAGACTGTACCTTTTGTGATGAGGTTGCAGGTAAGGTGTTCTGATCACTCCTTTGTGTGCGTCCTGTTTCTGTAATGGTGTTGCACCATTGCTCTTGTGCCAGCTAACCCTTCTTGCACCTTTCTGTTCTGCAAATATGCAATTGTATTTCATATTTTTCTTTGGTCTTGCAAAACTTGCAGTCAAAGTTGGCCTTAAATGGCATTTTGCAATGACATTTTGAACAGGATTTTTACTGCAACATAATGACTGCAACATATTGTTAAAGGGCTCGCAGTTGTATGTAATTTGTACTTAGTTTTGAACATTCAAAGACACAAAGAATCAAAAGTGCTCCTAATAACAAGATGGACACTTCTTCTGCGAAATATAAAAGTCTGGATGTGTGTGCATGCTTGACTATTAGCTCTGCAAGGTTGGCAGGTTAGTGTCTATGGAGGGGTTGGTACAGTAAGGAGTAAAACTGTCAGAGCAGCACTGTTGCAATTGCAGGTGCTGCTGCGGCACTAATGCACCAGAGACAGCTTCTGTGTCCAAGAGGCAGTTGTTCCGCTGGAAGAGGTCAAATGGCATCCTCTTTTCTTTTCTGACTTGCTTTCTTGCTCAACACAGCCATCAGCCAACAGCCGTCCCAGTCAGTCAAATGCCATGTTGCTTTTCTTTTGCCGTGGGAGGAGGGAGACTGGGGGGAGCATCTTCTCTTGGGCCTTGAAACAAAATCGACTGCGTTGTGTTCGGAGCGCAGAGACATTGATTGCCAGTCAGAGATGAGGCTGCCAGTCGGTCCTCATCTCCATATCCTTGAGAGTGTTGACATTTCTAGTGTGATGGGGGCTTTCTGTCGTTCTCTTGCTGTTTTCCATCTGCAGATTGTTGCTTTTATCTAGCGCACAGGGCAGAGTTCGCCAGCCGCGTTATTAATGACTTGCTCGCTGGTTAATTACAACAGATTAATGGCTATATAAAACAATTTACAATGTGATTAAGTGCAGACTTACACGGCACAATCAATAAAGCAGTTAATAAACAAAATTAGCAACACATTCATTAATTAATCTGTTAATTAATTATTCAGCATTCTTGCTTTGAGCAGTGAATGAATTTCCCAATGCATGAAAAGATTGTCAAATGGATTTTGCGGCCTAATATTGCCATTTTAATGTAACTATGCAACACAGTCGGCAGTTACTTGTTCAAAGTTGCCTTATTGGATGAATTAGAAATGTCCTGAAGTGTTTGCGACGGCATTAGGACTTTAATAGGAGTGAATGAAGACGAACTGGCTGCAGAATAATTCCATTACACTGCTTGCATTCAAAAAGTCTGATTAAAGGGCTAAAACATTTTTTAAAAGTTTAACATTTACAACTGTGAATGGCCATTCAGACATGCACTTAGGTTTTCTGTAATTGTGCCACTTCTGACTACGCCAAAAAAAACTGCACGAAGTACCAATCCAAAGGCGCATGTACTGCTAATTCTCCAAAGATGAAGGTTTAAATCAGTTTGATTTGTGGATTACTTTGGTAGTATTTAGCTGTGGCACCAGCTGTGATGTCATCTGAGGCAGGGATAAAGTTAAAATGACAGAAACATGCAAAGATGATTACTGTTGTTGCAATATCCAGTCTCTACCTTCGGGGATCAATTAAACATTTCTGAATCTGATTCTCTACTGTATATTAAGAAAAAACAAAAAAAAGAACAGCTTTATTTTGATAGTATTAAACCAAGCTTAACCAAATAGTGACAAACCGGCGAACGCTGAAATGGCTAAACAGTGGCAGATATCCATTTTGAAGGCGCCGCCTATTATGTCATTTAGATATGAGGTATGACTTCAGTCAGCAGCTGTTGTAGAAATTTACAGAAATGGGTCCCAATAGCCTGCACCTTGAAATGAGTGTTGTGATTGAACTTTTGCAGATTCATTATTTTTTTGCATCATATTTCTTGATTTTTCTCTCCATTTACTTTTTTTATTACATACTTATGATTCATACATGACGCACAGGGGAGGACAGTTTCAATTCTATTCACCCACTTCAATTTGTAATTAATTATTTAGCAAGCTATCTCAGTTAACTGGCACACTTTGCTGCTCAGATGTCCTTCATTGCCCATTTGATTAGTGATCATTGGTTCATTGGCGTGATAACATTGAACAGAAAGCATTCTTTTTGAGAAAGAAAAGCCCCAGAGTAATGATTATGCCACAACTTATTGCTTTTACTTTATTTCTTTTCTTTTCTTCTGGCTTTTTTTTTTTTTAAGCAGAGTTTGCTAACACAACATAAGTTCAAACATTTCATCTCCCAGTGAGAAAGAGGAGCAAGCAATTGGACCCATAAATAAGAGAGAAGCCCAAAACCAAAGGCAGCCAGACAGCCTGTTTTTGTCATTGCAGTGGGTTCACAACAAGGTCGAATGTTAAATATCATCCTGAAATAGCAGAGCTGTGGTGACAATGTCCAGCAGTTTGTGCACCAAAAATATCCTGTCAGACCACACGTCACAAATACCATGTTTAATGATTTATGTATATGTTCCCATGACAGCATGTTTCTTGCTGTTGGAGTTGACCTATTTATCACGCCCACTGTGGGCAATAAATGATGTCTTGTATTATTAACGCTGTATCCAAAGGACAGTTGCCACCCGTTGTAACCCAGCATGGAGCGTTGTTCCCAATGCATAATTTATGTTGTGCAATTAAGTTGGATCAAGCAAAGTAGCCTGGCTTTTCCAAATGTCTGATATTTGGGTCCTGCATCCTCCATGTCGACCATAAATCAGCCTCAAATATAATAATCTGGGAAAAGATGTTACTGGGGAAAAACAAAAATCACATTTTCTTCTTGTGGTCTTGTGGTCATTTTAAAAGGGAACATTTTTCTGCATCCGCATTGAGTCTCTAAAGCTGCACTTACCGCCTTCCTGAAATCAAAACCAATTTATTGTACAACTTGCAAGACAAATCAATTGAACATCTACAACTCTTTTCCATGTATTGTCCACAAAATCAGTTTCAGCACTTGCAGCCACAGTTCCTTCAGACCAGTGTGACGGGATGCAGCTATAGCAATGACTGAGGTGGACTGAAGAAGAAAGTTAAGTCTGTGCGCCACGAGGATAGGTTCAGCTTCAGTTTGGCCTACTTCTGTCTGACCTTTGTTACCATTGCGTTGCATTTGTCTGTGTAGCTGTGGCCGACTGTGAGCTACAACAGAGAAAAGATAGAGCCCCTTTGGGATACAGATACAGTATCATGAGGGTCACAGTTGAGGAGGAATTCAAGAACTCTTTATCACCATTGATGGGAAAGGACAGACTGAGGGGCTGTACAGCTTCATTCATTGTTTTTTCTCCTGCTCCTGATTATTCTCTGGTCTGCTCTATCCAGTACAGATCTCATTCATCTCCGGGTAAATTTTTATATTCTTTCAAACTGATTGGGTATTGGCTTTTGCATTGGACAGAGGTAGATCTTGCATGACATAATGGAAGCAGAGTGGTAGAATTATTCTTATAATGTGACGTATCACATTATATCTGGCTATTTCCATGTCAAGTAGATATAATGCAACACTTTAATCTATATGGAATCTTATTTGTGTCTATATGGTGAGTCTAATATTCACTCTCCTTTCAGCTGTGTTCTGCTGTCCACCTCCTGAGGGAAATCTATGGCTCTTAAGCTGCTAAATGCTGCTTTATGTTCACCAGCTAGTCTCTAACTTTGTTATTTGCTGCTGAGCAGGTAGAGTGCAGTGGGTTTTTAGGACATTTTTTTGCTGAACATAGCTGCCTGCTGTGGCTGAGAGAGATAAGAGTGAACTAGAACAGGGAATCTGATGACCAAAAAACCAAAGCGATGAGCTGAAAGATGTTACACACAGATGGCTATTACTTCTGTACAGTTTCACAAGTAGGGTCATATGATCCAATGGTATAAGTGACTTTAGCAGGTTTATATTTCCGTGACTGGAGGATTTACAGTTGCAATGAAATGAAATTAAAATGAAACAAGGATGTTGTTTCAATTGCATACTTACTTCATTGTAATACAACTTACAGTGACAATGATGGCAATGACAAGTTCTTTGTTTTGACTCTTTATTAGGAAGTAAATATGTTATGTAAGGTGTCATGTGAGTGTTCAAATGCAGGACATACACGGTAGGCAGGTTCTGATCAAAAAAAGCAAACTTAGTCAAACACCAACGTAAGGGATAAATAGAGACTGACTGGGAAAAGAACAAAAGATGCCTGGGAAGTCCAGGTGAAGAAACAGGTGAAAAATCAAAGTGCACAAAAGATCTGAAACAAAGTAAAAAACACAACAGCTGTGAGACATGTAGGAGCACAGGCAGGGATGCAGGATATGAAAGAACACAGACTGGGACTCAGGCAGGTGAACAAATTACCTGGCAACTAAAAGAGAGAGAACCAAGACTATACAGAACACAAAGGAGCTGATTGGGTTCGAAACTGACATTCGGTTGTTACCGATTAATACATCTGGATGCTTTACTCTGCCATTATCACAGCTCTGACATCAGGGTCTTCCCTCAGTCAAACTGTGACTTATGCTGTTTTGAGCTTTGGACAGGAGGCAAGGTGTCAGTTGTTGCCATGTTGCGAAAGCTTCTACTTACTGCTAGCGGCTATAAATCATCTACTATATACAAGGATAGATCCCTGTGACAGGAACTATATGTCTTGGCAGTGCCTGACTCCTTTTATTTCAAAAATGAGCAAAGAGATGGAGCAGAGGCAGAATCAACAGGTGTCTCTGGGCCATGGATTGTCCTATGGCAGCACCCATCTATCAGTTAACCCCTTAATATGCTTTATTTTAAGCTTTAACACAATCGAAACAGATGAGTTAGATAAAAATTTGCCCGTAAAGTTGGATGTTTTAACATGAGTGTCTATGGGGGTTGAGTCGCTTTTGGAGCCAGCCTAAAGTGCCCATTCGAGGATCTGCACTTTTTGGCATTTCTGCGCCAGCCTCATGTTTTTAGCAGACCAAATCAGCAGCTTCTTCATTCTCTCTTACTTGTTGATCATTTCGTGTCCTGTGTTAGTTGTGTAGTTGCTATGCTCTGAGGAAAATAGAAAGTGATCCAGTCTTTGCAAGAGACACTTCAGAACACTTTTTAAAAGTTGCCTTTTGCCACTTTAATAATAATTTTTTGTCATTAGATTAAGAAAGATTGAACTTTAAACCGAGTGCAGTCTTTTGGAAATATCACCTGTACCTACAGAATCTGCTGGCAGTCTAACATGCCTCTTCAATATGTTACTTCTTATGACCATTATGCATCCTGGTAATGGAGGCATTTCCTTTCCAAGCAGGGAGTCTATTTATTTTTTGCCCTTTCAGACCAGAAAATGAATAAACTGACTTCCGAAATAACTCACAGCGAGGTTTCCTTTATGGGAAAAAATATATCATGGTTGAATGTAAACTGTTTTTATGAAGTTTTACGTTTATGCTCGCTGTCCCCCTGTGCTTCCATTTATGATTACAGAGTGAACAGAAATAGAATATTGGACTGTCAGTCATGATGAATCTATGACAAATTAATTACAAATTTCTCCAGAGCCAAAACACCAACTTCACAAAGATTCAAAGGTGGAAGAAACACTCTGTGTTGCAAAAATGTATTCATGTCTTTCTCTTCAACAATCAACGGAAGGATGGAGGCTGAGAGAGGCTAAGATGAAAGAAGTGGAGGAAAAGTTTAGAGCTGCAGCACAGATAACCATCCTCAAGGAGAGAGCAGCTTGAAAGGAAATGACAGACAGCAGCTTCTCGGAGAAAATACAACATCGCAGGAGAAGCTGTCTGCCACTGAACACGAGAGCAGAGAGGTAAAGGGCGACCTCCACGAGGCAAACAAGGAGTTTGGCTCTCTTCACCGCCTCTGCAGTAAAAAAGAGAGTTGGGAAGATCACCTCTCTTCAAAAGAGGCTCAATGCCCAGAAACAGAGCACTGAGAACCTCTTCCGTTGAATATAAAGAATCCAGCAGGATGATGAGCATCGGAGAGAGGTGGCAGATGAAAGTCAGACACATCGAAGAGCTGTGAAGAAGACAACAAGATCAGCAGGGCTGAGGAAAAAATGTTCACGCGTACACTTTAGTCCATCTTAACAAGCTGAAATCAGAAACAGAGCAAACTGAGAGACACAGTTCTGGAGGAAAGACTTCAAAAACAGCCGGCTGGGGTACAAGAGAGCTACAGGAAGGAGCTCCTACAGAAAGGAGAGCTTTGTGTAGACTCTCTACGAGAAAGAGAGCTTGGAGATGAAGCTCTCATCACTTTGCTATAGGCCAAGAGACACTTACAGATAGCTGGGAGGGAAGAGTCCAGCAGTGTTAGAAGGGAAAACTGGGCTTGTTGCTTGTTTTGGATCGGCAGTGATCCAGAGAAGAAAGATACCTCACAAAGCAAAATATTCAGCTTAAGGTGTGCTGCCTCGGCCGATTTTTCTGATTCAAACAACATATTTCAGATGCATTTGGACCTCTGGAGGTAAAATCAAAACATGATGCCTTGTGTTTTTTTTTTTTTCTTTTCCAAGGCTCACAACAGAGAAGAGCCAGGAGAAGCTGTAGTCTTAGCACAGGAAATATCAACAAGTTCATCACAGCCTTAGAGATGGTATTTGCTTCTTGATTCCAGGGTCATGTTTGATGGTGCGATGCTGGAAAACAATCATCATTATGCAGTGAGTTATCTGAATTTATGTGCGTCCGTGTGTCGGATCGGTTTACGCTCTCATTATTCTCAGAAACCCCAACAAAACAGCATGTGTGCCTCCGGACACAGGATTAGTGGTCGAGGGAGCGTAGCTGTGTGCTGTTGTTGTGTGTGTTGAGTGATGAGTTCTATTAGTTAGCCAATTATAGGAACATCTGAATGAACAGCATAAGGATAAAGAAAGCTATTCATCATTTGGAGCTACAACTCTGCAGGTAATAATGGAAATACTCATTCATCTTGTGAACTTACTGAGGAATGGTAGTGTGCCCATTTTAGTCTGTTGTCGACTCTGATTTAACAGTGCTTTTAACAAGGATTGCGCTTGAATGATTAGGTGAGTTGGCAAATACTATCATTACAATGTGATGCCATATAATATTGGAGCGGACCATAATTCTGTATTAATCATCAGCTTCATCCATCTCTTCTGCCCAACTCTTCAGTAGCTCCTCAGTTCCAGTGAATCTACTTATCCTATTGATTTGTCATTACACATTGAATTACAGTGCTTCCACATACTTTTTGCCTATTTTTTGCTTGTACTTTGATACTCTCTGTTGTTTTTTTTAGTTTGTAATGAGCTCTTTCTTCAGCGTAAAGTGGTGAGTCACCAGGCAAAGTCTACATCTGCGCTTGGATTCAGTTTTACTGCTGACCCTTTTGGTTTCCGAGTGTGTGCATTAAGGAGAAAATAAGTTGTGAGAGCAGGGTGACAGGCAGGAGATGGAAAGGTAGACTCACATATATACCATTAGCCACAGAGATTGTGTCTTGTGGTTAGTGGACAGCTATGAGTCAGCCATCATAATGACCACAGACCTTCAAACCTCCACAGCACAGAGGTGTTTGTGTTTGAAACCTCGCTACCAACAGGGCTACAATGTGTGTCATTTGTCCAAGACCCCCAGTGGAAATGCCTACTTCACACACATACACACACACACACATTACATTGCAGTTGTCATTTTTACCTTAAATTCAACATTTGCAACTTTCTAATA